>NW_006800410.1:234899-236367 GCF_000485575.1 Poecilia formosa
CACACACACACACACATTTGTCTGGCCATCTTTGTGGGGACTTTCCATTGACTTCCATTCATTTCTACTCATTTCTACAGCCTAACCCTAACCTTTACCCTTTTCCTAACCCTAACCCTAACCAAAACTCAATTCATACCTTAGCCCTAACTCTGACCCCTGACCCAAAAACAGGGTTTCCCCTCGTGGGGACCAGGCTCAGGTCCCCACGAGGAGCGACTGGTCCCCACAATGTAGTATATGTCAGGAAAATCGTCCCCACAAGGTATTACAAACAAACACACACACACACACACACAGACACACACACACAGACACACACACACACACACACACACGTTCACCAGGAAGACCAAGTACCCAGAACCATTCCAGCAACATCATCAAACCTGCCGACTGGTTTCCCTGGTTACTGGTTTCCCTGGTTACTGGTTTCCCTGGTTACTGGGTTACCTGGGCTCTTGGTCTCGTTTGGGATGATGCAGCGAACAAAGTGAGGCTGAGTGCTGCGCAGGTTGGCCATCAGCTTGTTCAGGTTTTCCTGCCATTAAGCAGAGAGAAGAAAACTTTACGCCGTGCGGTCGTGGCGTTACATCTAAATACGACTTCCTGTTTTAACCAGAAACAAGACAGAGATTCCTGGGACCAAACTGGAACAGCGAGGACTCAATGTGACACAATGACGACTTCAGGAGACGGACGGATGGACAGACAGATCTCAGATGTCTTTGTCCCTCAAGACACAGACCCTCTCATGTCTGGAAGCTTTTAGCATCTTCCTCCAGAGGGACGGCGCCTTCAGACTCCATTTTGTTTCTTATATATTCTGTCATCATCCGTCTCCTCATGATAATGAATGAGAAACCTGTAAGTTATCTTGTGATTTTGTCATTAAAACATGTCGGGGTGACATCTCAGTCCTTCTTCTCAACAATAAGAAACATTTCAGACAAGATGCGACAAAACTGAACGATTCATCATGAAGGGCACCGTTGGTCCTCTCATCTCCTCAGTTGTAGCTGTTCTCACGCTGATCTGACTCACCTTGTGCAGCTGTGAAACTGTCTGGAAGGAAGCAGCCTTCCTCTTCCTGTGCTTGGTCTCCCCCTTGTGGTCACCAGCGGACACTGCGGCCAACAGGAGAACGGACTGCTTGGTGCTGCCTGTGGCTGGCGGTTTGTGAGTTTGGTGCTGCTGTACCTGTCTCAGAGCCGACGTAGTTCTCAAACAGCCCGGCCATCAGCTTGTTGGAGGATTTCTGGAACAGAGTGACCACCGTCTCATTCAGAGGATCTCTGTTCTTATCCAGCCAGCCGGTGATGTTGTAGGGAACCTGCAGGGAACGCAGCAGGAGTCAGGGCAACCAGGGGCCGAGCATCCAACCAGGGGCCGAGCATCCAACCAGGCATCCAACCAGGGGCCGAGCATCCAACCAGGCATCCAACCAGGGGCCGAGCATCCATCCATC
>NW_006800410.1:236794-245150 GCF_000485575.1 Poecilia formosa
AGCATCCAACCAGGCATCCAACCAGAGGCCGAGCATCCAACCAGGCATCCAACCAGGGGCCGAGCATCCAACCAGGCATCCAACCAGGGGCCGAGCATCCAACCAGGCATGCAACCAGGGGCCGAGCATCCATCCATCCATCCATCGCCTTCAGACAACCTCAGGTGGGACAGCTACTGGAGGCCCAGTTCTGGGTCTGAAGTGATACCAACTGGACCAGAACAGAACCAGGTACCCACCACTCCAGCATAGTGAACCAGCTCAAAGTGGGTCTCGTATTTGCGCTTCTTGTCGGGCCGCGGGCGCTGGAAGTTGGGGGATTTGCCCAGGTGGTGGTCGTACAGCTTGGTTTTCAAGCTGTGGTCCGTGGCCTTGGGGAACATGCACTCCTCCTCCATGATGGACAGGATTCCCATCGGCTTCACACACAGACAGGAGCAGTTCAGTGCTTGTATGTAGACTCACCTCCTCCAGGCGACCGGCAGACTCACCCTCTCAATGAGGTCGATGCAGGCCTGCAGGTCCAGACCAAAGTCTATGAAGGTCCACTCTATGCCCTCGGTCTTGTACTCCTCCTGCTCCAGGATGAACATGTGGTGGTTGAAATACTGCTGCAGCTTCTCGTTGGTGAAGTTGATGCACAGCTGCTCGAAGCTGTTGAGCTGCAGGAGAAGGAAGACATGGTGGATCTGAGGAGCGTTTACCAACAGGAAGCTTGTCTTTAGCAGTGGGGCGCACTCTTCTCCTGATGCGCTAGTTCCATAGCTAATTTTTTTGGTTAGCATTTTTGCTAAAATTGAAAACGTTTAGCCCACTTAGCTTTCCTAGTGCTCCTTTACAAAGCACTAATTTACTTGGCTGTTTTGCAAACTTTCAGTTGAATAAGATTAACGTCTGTTTTGATTATCAACTGTTAAGAATATTTCAAGAAGTTAGCTGTTCATATTTTTCTCTTATTCTGAAGTCTGTTTATGCAGCAGGTCAGTTTCCTCACATTCTCCACCCATGATGCAGTGCAGCAGATGACATTTGTTGTACCCAGAATCCATTGCTGTAGAAGTACAGTTAATGTTTAAAATGTGCTGGTGTAAAGCGTGCTAACAGAGTTAGCAAAACTCAGTAAGTATAAACTGAAAGGTCTGTTCCATAGAATGTGTTTATAACAAATCTGATTCTGTTGAGAGTAATTCACATGTTGTAATATCAACATGGTTGAAGTTAGCATTTTAACACATTAGCTTCTGCTAGCTACCATGAAGGTTAACGTTAGCGGAACTGATGTTTATGATTAGTGATTCAGGGTTAGCGCAGTTAGCAGTGCCTACCACTGATGGAGGGTATCAGCATGAATGAATTTAGCCCTTTAGCATTAGCTTCTGCTAGTTAACATATTGGTATAGCATGTTAATGGAACTGATGTTTATAATAATGTGCAGCTAACCATTTAGCTAACCACTGGTCTTTACTAAACACTGCGTTCACATTTCAGTTGGACCTCTGACAGTTTTAGGAGCAAACTCAGATTCTTGGGTCCTTTGGTGCAAATCAGGTTGAGAAAAACATCGGTTTCTTTTAATCAAACTAAATCTGCTGATTCTGCTTTGATTTTCTAAGTGCATACATTAAAACCTGACAACATGATCCTTTAAATGTTTGTTGGTCTTGTTTCTTCTTTACCTCGAAGATCTCGAACCCAGCGATGTCGAGGACTCCGATGAAGTACTGGCGAGGCAGCGCGGTGTACAAAGACGAGTTGATCCGCCCCACCAGCCACTTGAACATTCGGTCGTACGTGGCTTTGGACAGAGCTGCTACCGCGTAGTTCACCTAGACACAAACATCCTCCGGTCATTTTAAATCCACTTCGCCGTTAATCTGGGCCGGATCTGCTGATCACCTGCTCCACTGTCTGCCCTTTCACTATGAACTCGTTTCCAACTTTGACTCTGGGGTTCAAGAGTCCTTTCAGCAGCTCCGAGGAGCTGATGCCCATCAGGTACGCCGCCTTGTCAGCACCTGAAAACACGAGACAGACCCAGAAAGACCCAGGAAGGAAATCATTCATATGAAGCTTTCAGGATTCATGGGTCCCAGCTCTCCAGCCCAGAGATATCAGGACTGAGGGATTCATCATGGGTCTATACTGTAGTTAGCAAGCTAAATATCTAGCTAGCAAGCTAAATGCTTAGCTAGCAAGCTAAATGCTTAGTTAGCAAGCTAAATATTTAGTTAGCAAGCTAAATTCTTAGCTCAGAGCTAAATATTTTCTTTACAGGTAAATATTTAGCAACAAACTAATTATTTAGCTTACAAACAAAATAAATATTTATTTTAATGGTAAATATTTAATTTAGACATAAAAATTTTATATTTTGTTTATAAACTCAATTTGTAGTTTTGGGCAAAGTATTTATTTTAGAGGTAAATATTTAGTCTGTAAACTAAATATTTAGTGTGCAGGTAAATATTTAGACTTTAGTTTTAATCTGAATATTTAGTTTGTGTCTGCTGAAGGAAACCAACATGTCTTACTTTCTGTCCCATCGGCTTCAGCCTGCTCTTCTCTCTGCTTCTTCTTGAACTTCATGTTTCCAAAGTGCATGATGGCTCCAACGAGTTTGTAGCAGCCGAGCTTCTCCTCCGCAGTGAATCCCAGAGTGTCCATGGCGCGCTGCCGCAGACAGACAGGAACCACAGGTTATCCCCCAGCAGGGGGCAGACAGGAGGCGGGTCAGGGGTCACCAAGGTCGCCTACGTCAGTGAGACTCAGCTCCTCGCCGTCGCTGACGCCCTCCACTGTGGTGACGCCCTGGGAGCAGAAGTGGTAGTCGTAGGGGTTGGTGGTCACCAGCAGCTGGTCTGCAACACATCGACCGAAAAGTCAGGTCCAGACAGCAGGGGGCGCCACATCTAACATCAGGTCCAGACAGCAGGGGGCGCCACATCTAACATCAGGTCCAAACAGCAGGGGGCGCCACATCTAACATCAGGTCCAGACAGCAGGGGGCGCCACATCTAACATCAGGTCCAAACAGCAGGGGGCGCCACATCTAACATCAGGTCCAGACAGCAGGGGGCGCCACATCTTTAATCCATGAAATCAGATCCAATATTTCCGAGTTTCTATGTTTAGTTTACTAGCTAATCATTTAGCAGGCTAACTACATAGTTTCCATAAACACATCCTGTGAGATCTAAGAAGATTTTCTGCTGCTTCTTCGCTGGTTTTAATGGTTTTAATCTGGAGAAAATGTCCAGCAGGTTTGTTGGGTTTGAAGCAAAGGACCAAAAATGAGGCAGAATGTATTAATAGAGAATTTTCAAACATTTAGATGAAAGAAAATGATTTTAAGACGTCAATTCAGAAAAATGAACATGTAAACAGCAAAACATGCTGAGCTAACATGACAAGACTTTTAAAATGTTTTTTTAAATACTTATGTTGATATTAAGCAGAAGGACCAGATATGAAAACTTTACTGAAGGAAGAATTTATACAAATACAAACAGGAGAGTTTAGGTTTATACAAACTGATATTGTTGTCATTTATATTTGATTTTCTTTAGGATTTAATCAGATGATCATTATTATTGTAATTATTGGGTTTATTTTTCGGTTCTCGGTCCTGCAGGGCTTTCCAGGACCGAGGTCGTTCCCTCTGTCTGTGTTTAGCCTGCGTTGTTCCAGCTGTTTGCTGAGGTCATCGCGGTGGGCGTGGTTACCTTGCAGCTCTGGCTTGTGATTGGACAGGATCTGGTAGTAGATGTGGTAGCTTCTCTCTCCTGGTTGCTGAAACACGACTCTGGATTTTTCCAGGAGATCTGGAGGAAAAACACAGGCAGGCTGGTCTTTCTGTTCTTTCAGTTCTTTGTGCAAATTTCAAAGCAATTCTGCAGAAAATTTATTGGAAATTGCAAAGAAAATCAGTTTTTCATAAAATAATCATTAAATTTGTTGCCTTGATGCTCTGGATGCCCTGAAGAGTCTAGAGAAAATAATTCAACTCACAGATGTCGATGTCGGCAGACGCCAGCTTCCCAGTCGGACCAAAATGGATCCTGATGAACTTTCCCTGAAATGTCCAATCAGATTCAGTCACAGGCTGAGCAGACCCGCCCCCTCTGGAGCTACTGGCCAATCAGATCGCTGCACTCACAAAGCGGGACGAGTTGTCGTTCCGGATCGTTTTGGCGTTTCCGAACGCCTCCATGGCCGGGTTGGCTTCGATGATCTGATCCTCCAGGGAGCGCTGGACAGAACCAGAACCAGAGTCCAAACGTTACCAGAACCAGAACCAGAGTCTAAACGTAACCAGAACCAGATCCAGTCTTACTCCTCTCCTGACGTTCTCTCCCAGCGCCGCCACGGTGGCGAAGTACTGGATCACTCTCTTGGTGTTGACGGTTTTTCCGGCTCCGGACTCTCCGCTGGAACAGAACCGGCCCGGTCCAGAGTGAGAATCAGAGCAGCTGGATTTATTTATTCACAGATTTTCTGTCTGACAGTTTCAACAAACATGTAAAAACATGTATAAACTGCAGATTTACGTAATAATTGTATCGGACTCACGTGATGAGCATCGACTGGTTCTCCCGATCTGCGGAGGGAAGCGAAAAAATCTGAACAACCTTCATTTAGTTTGGGTTTAATGATTATTGTTTTCTGCGTTTAGTTTGGATGGTGATGGTCAGTTTAAAGAACCAGGTGCCTCAAACAGACGAACACCTGAACCCACTTAGGGGTTAGAGCTGCAGAGTTACAGACAAAGTTACATCAACACAGAAAATGTTTTTATTAGAACTCCTCACTAAATCGTTAGCTAATAACTACTATACAAACTAAATATTTAGTTTGGAGCTAAACATTTAGCCTACCAGCTATCTATTAATTAAACAAAGAGCTTTGTTTGTTGTGGAGCCAAATATTTACCTGGCTAACTAAATTGAGCTTAATGCTTAATTTGCTAACCTAATTACATTTTGAGCTAAATATTTAGCTTTCAAACTAAATATTTAGTTTCAACCCAAATCACTGCTGTTGATGTTTGTGTAACTTTACAGCTGCAGTCGGAGTTTTGAATGAAACCTGCTGCACTTCCTGCCTGGCTGAGGTCCGTTTCCGGTCACAGTGACTCACTCTTCAGCAGGTCGCTGTAGGCGTTGTCAGCGATGGCGTAGATGTGGGGGGGCGTGTCCACTCGGCGCCTCCCTTTGTAGGCCGTAACCACCGGCGACGAGTAAACCGGCAGCCATTTGTAGGGATTGACGGCCACGCAGAACAGGCCGGAGTACGTCTGCAGCACAGAGCGATGGAGATGAGAGGAAGTGGTTTCCTGAGGTCGGGCTGTGGAAGCTTCCTGGGATACTTGCATAGATGATCCACATGCTGTAGCGCCTGCGGAGGTTGAAGAGCACCGACGCCTCGTTCAGGTGCGTCAGCATGGCCATGTCCTCCAGCATGTCGAACTTCGGCGGGTTCATCGGCTGCAGGTCGCTTTCTTTAACGATCAGGAACTGAAACAGAGCAGAGCGTCAGGACAGCCGGGTCCAGATCCAGATCCAGGTCCAGATCCAGATATGGATCCAGATATGGATCCAGATCCAGATCCAGGTCCAGATATGGATCCAGATACGGATCCAGATCCAGGTCCAGATATGGATCCAGATACAGATCCAGATATGGATCCAGATCCAGGTCCAGATCCAGGTCCAGATCCACATTCAAATCCAGATATGGATCCAGATATGGATCCAAATCCAGGTCCAGATCCAGATCCAGATCCACATTCAGATCCAAATATGGATCCAGATCCATATCCAGGTCCAGATCCAGGTCCAGATATGGATCCAGATCGTGGTCCAGATCGTGGTCCAGATCCAGGTCCAGATCCACATTCAGATCCAGATATGGATCCAGATCCAGATATGGATCCAGATTCAGATCCAGGTCCAGATCCAGATATGGATCCAGATCCAGGTCCAGATATGGATCCAGATCCAGATATGGATCCAGATCCAGGTCCAGATCCAGATATGGATCCAGATCCAGGTCCAGATCCAGATATGGATCCAGATCCAGATATGAATCCAGATTCAGATCCAGGTCCAGATCCAGGTCCAGGTCCAGATCCAGATATGGATCCAGATATGGATCCAGATCCAGATATGGATCCAGATTCAGATCCAGGTCCAGATCCAGATCCAGATCCAGATATGGATCCAGATCCAGGTCAAGATATGGATCCAGATCCAGATCCAGGTCCAGGTCCAGATATGGTTCCAGATCCACATCCAGATCCACATTCAGATATGGATCCAGATCCAGATATGGATCCAGATTCAGATCCAGGTCCAGATCCAGATCCCGAAATGGATCCAGATTCAGATCCAGGTCCAGATCCAGATCCAGATATGGATCCAGATCCAGATATGGATCCAGATCCAGATCCAGGTCCAGGTCCAGATATGGTTCCAGATCCAGATCCAGATATGGATCCAGATATGGATCCAGATTCAGATCCAGGTCCAGGTCCAGGTCCAGGTCCAGGTCCAGATATGGTTCCAGATCCACATCCAGATCCACATTCAGATATGGATCCAGATCCAGATATGGATCCAGATCCAGATATGGATCCAGGTCCAGATCCAGATCCTCCTGGCTCTGATTGGTTGTTTCCAGTTAGCATCAGGAGAAGAAGAAGAGCTCGATTTTTTTCCTGTTTCATATTAAACTGTCACAACATGGTGACAGTTTCAACAAATTTATAAAAAGAATATTCTAAGTTTCATACTCCAGCTTTAACCACCCACAGCTTAGTTTTCCCTAAATAATATAAAGTATTAAACTAGCTGGGCTAGTGAATTAGCATGTTAGCTAAGTGAAGCGTAGCGGTTAGCTAACCCGTCCATCTCTGGTCTCCACCGTCGTTTTGTCTCCGTTCAGCTCTCTGACCTCCACTTCGATGTACGCTTCAGCTTCATCCGGCAGCCAAACGCGCTTCGTCCCTGGAAGAGTTTAGATCAGCATGCATCAGACACCTGGCAGAACATTATGACCCTGGCAGAACATTATGACCACTGGCAGAACATTATGACCCTGGCAGAACATTATGACCACTGGCAGAACATTATGACCACTGGCAGGTCAAGTGGTCATAATGTTCTCCAGTCCTGCAGGCATAAAATATTACTGGTTATGTGTTTTTACATTTAGAGCATCAGATATTCTACAGAGGCGTGTACGCCACTTCTAAAGTTACTCAGTTAAATATGAGCAGCAGTATTTACTATCATAAGAGAAAAAAATGGTGGTTTATATTTGTTAATCATGTTATTCATTCATTTTTAAATGTCACATTCTTTCAAACTAAATATTTAGGTAAGCATTAGCTAAATATTTTTGCTAAATTAAATGTTTGACAAATATTATAAGCAAAGTGTTTATTTAGCTAAATATTCTGCTTGCTCACCAAATATTATTTATGCCAGTAGAAGTTTATATACAGATTATACACTGTTTGTGGTCCACTTCCACTTATTGGCAAGTGAATTAGCATGTTAGCTAACTATTTAGCTTGCTAAGTAAATATTTAGCTTAAAGCTGTTACATTTATAAATGGATGATTAACATGGTGAAAATATGACTGAATAATGAACCCGGTTTATCTTCTCTTATTACTGAATAACCCAAATTATTGCTGTTAATCTTTGACTGAGTAACTTTACAAACAGCAGCTCAAAGAGAACAACCTGCTGGATTTGAATTTAATTTGATCAGAACAGAAAACTATTAGGAATAATTACAGATCGATGAGTATTTTACACCTGATGTTCTCATGCACTTGACACAAAGCAGGGTTTAAGTTTGGGTTCATCGTTTCAACTTTTAAATTCTCCAGATTTTGATCAAATCCAAGATCTGCAGGAAGCTGTGGACAGACGAGTCGGGCTGACCCGGCGTCACGTCCCACATCCGGACGGTGGTCATAATGTTCTGCCTGATGCAGGCGGATGTGTTTACCATCGAAGGCCTGGGCCCTGGCAGCCAGCTGCTCCAGGTTGGACAGGCGCAGATAACGAGCAGCTTCTCCAAACTCCTTCATGTCCAGGAAACGAGACATCTGAGGACACAGAGACAGAGAGACACAGAGACAGAGAGACACGGAGACAGAGAGCCAGGGAGACAAGGAGACAGGGAGACAGAGAGACACAGAGACAGAGAGACACGGAGACAGAGAGACAGAGAGACAGGGAGAAAAGGAGACAGGGAGACAGAGAGACAAGGAGACAGAGAGACAGAGAGACAGGGAGACAGAGAGACAGAGAGACAGGGAGACAAGGAGACAGGGAGACAGAG
>NW_006800410.1:246031-254446 GCF_000485575.1 Poecilia formosa
ACAGGGAGACAGAGAGACAAGGAGACAGAGAGACACAGAGACAGGGAGACAGAGAGACACGGAGACAGAGAGCCAGGGAGACAAGGAGACAGGGAGACAGAGAGACACAGAGACAGAGAGACACGGAGACAGAGAGCCAGGGAGACAAGGAGACAGGGAGACAGAGAGACAAGGAGACAGAGAGACAGAGAGACAAGGAGACACAGAGACAGAGAGACAGAGAGACAGAGAGACACAGAGACAGAGAGACACGGAGACAAGGAGACAATATAACAAAAATCAGTTACTTTTGTCTTTATTTTAAAAAATTTAAATGTCTTGACAATTATAGAAAGAAACTAAAAACATGTAAATATATAAAAACGTGCATTTAAAAATATAATCACTCACTAAGCCGAGTAGACATCAGCTTGACATTTTTTATTCTTTGTGTGAATATTTTCAGATTTATTTTTATCCAGTGGTGGAAACGGCTAGCGTAAACATTAGCTACGCTAACCCAAAGCACTGAGCATAAACATTAGCTCTGCTAATGCTAAAGCGCTACACCAACATAGTGATTAGTGAAAGCTAATGCTAAAGCGGTGAATGCTAATATCAACCACGTTTACGCTGACCACGTGTAACATCGCCCTCCACTGGCCAAATTTGTTATTGCACACCTGTTAGCATTGTTGTTTTTAATCACCTAGTTTACTGTAGGGAAACGTAGCCATTAGCGGCTTTTAATAAACCTACTAATTTTGTGTGTTTGATGCATGTGATGGACTAGAGCTCCCTCTGGTGGTCGCTTCAATTTATTTTCTTTCCTTTTTTTCATGAAGATATTTCAGAACCGGACCTGTCGGGTCTCCTTGTGGGCCGCCTGCCGTGTGCGGATGTTTGGTGAAGTAGAAACTGAATCAGGATGAATTTTAAGTTGTTTTCAGGAAATATCAAACCTTTTCTCACATTTGTGATGAAATGGAAACAGTAAAGACTCGGTCCATCAGCCTGGCTCTTCGCTGAGTCCTGCATCTTTCAGAATAAAAGCCTCAGTATTTTACCAGCACCCCTCTTCACCAGCAGGCGGTGAGTCCTGAGGGCCGGACCCGGAGCGGAGCGGCGGTCCGGTTTCCGTCTTAGCTCATAAGTCCTGGCGGAAAACTCAGCTGATCCTCACATCAGCTGCTGCTGGAGGTTTCACTAAACATGCTGAGCATTCACAGACTCCTGCTGTACTGCAGTTTCCTCACTAGAGGGCGATGTTGCTTTATTTACAGAATCATGCAGCTATTCCAGATTTTTACACACATAAGACAGGAAATACATTTTCTTTGTCACAAAAATAGAAAAAAACTTAATTTTGAAAATCTATTTTTTATCTGATAAACAGAATTGATCCCACAGAGCATTTCAGATAAATCTGTTTCCATCAGCTTTAAAATTCATTCAATAAGTCAAATATTAAAGAATCTGATCTGAATCAAAGCAAAAGAAACTGTCAGCAGTTCTGTTTCTGACTGGAAAATATTATTTGGAAATTTACAGACTAACAGCAATAATTTGGTTTTTAACCCATCATAAGAAAAAATTGTGTTAATTTTTGACCACATGAATTTTTGACCAAATGAAATATGTAATAAGCAAGCTAGCTAAATGTTTAGGTTGGAGCTAAATATCTAGTTAATAAGATTATTTAGTTAGAGATATTTAGCTTAGCTAATTCCAACTGCACGATTGGCTAAGTATTTAGTTGCTAATTAAATATTTTGTTTGAAAAGTGACATCTATAGATGATTAAACATGGTGAAATGGAAGCCCTGTTTTTTCTCTTAAGACAGGATAAATCATTTATATTCCTGATCATTTTTTACAGTGTAACTTTACAAACAGATCCTCATAAAACATATTCACGTCAAAAATTTAACTAAATCTCAGCAACAATGACTTTTTTAATTTCCAGAAGAATCAGCGTAAAGAACAGATTTTTGTTTTTTCACCTCAACACCAACATGACGGGCAGCCGCCGGGGCTGCTGGGTAATGTAGTGCATCAGGTTGCTCCTACCTTGCCGGTCTGAAGCTCTGCAGCGTTTCCTCTCTGAGGGTTGATGTCGGTTCGGCTGTCCGGCTTTAAAAGCTCCCAGCATGTGACCGCCTCCACAGCGGCTCACTGGGAGAACTGGTCTGACTGGGCGGCCATATAAGGTCAGACCTCCACCTGCTTCCTGCTCTCCTTCATCCCGTCGCGTTGGAACCAAATCAGACTTCTCCTCTGTCCTGATCAGCCAGATGGAAACTTTTACCAGAAAATTATTTTTAATCCATTTTAGTTTCTAGATTTGTCGACATTTTAATGTTTTAATCCTTACATAAATAAATTAAGAATTAAAAATAGTTTTATTTGATATAAACATACTTTTAGAGAAACTTTCTGATTAATTTGAACATTTTTGACCTTTTGAAAGCCTTCAGTTTAGGATGAAGGCAGATTTTGCTTGAATAAATACTGAAACATTATTAATCTGCTGCTGAATTAAACTCTGAGTTATTTTTACCCAGCCTGGGTCGACCTGATCCCTGCCGGCTTCTGCAGCGGCAGACAGAAGATCCAGCTGGTTTCAGGGGGTTGTCGGTGCAAACCCGGGATTATTCTGGGATTTCTGCTGTGGACGTTTGGCAGACATCTGGAGCCTGAGGATGATGAATGATAGGATGAAGAGCGGAGGCTCAGCGGGTTGGGTGTGTGGCTCATATGCTGCACAGATCCCAGTAATCCCAGTCCCAGCGCTGCGGTCCCATCAGCTGTCCCAGCACTCCGTCCATCAGCGGCTGGACAGAGGACAGCAGACCGTCTGACATTTTTGCCCCGTTTTGTCACCATTCCTCTCTAACTCCTGGTGATTCTCCGTAATCCCTGGAAAAGTCGCAGTAAAACCAGGAGAGACGCAAACAGCTGCAGTTCAGACACAAACGCTGCTGAAGCTGCACTGCTGCAGCAGAGGAGGAAGCTGCTGCAGTTTGCATCAGTTTCTGCAGCTTCTGAACCAAAACGGCTTTAGACTCAATCTGGGAGGAAGATCTGCCAGGACGAGACATTAAAACGTCTGAGTTAACCCCTGGTCTGGAATTAATTCATCACAATTTAAAACCATAACATCAACAAAACAAACAATTCAAAACCTTCCTTCCTGCTAAATTATCCAATAAATATTGAGTATCGTTAGATACCAATTCGATACAGAAAAACTGACTTAAAACATCCCTTTTTATATTTATAAATGAAATTACAAGTTTATAAATTAATTACAATTCTTCTAAGTTATGTGGAACTGCTGTTAAAATCATTTGAAGGCTCAGAATCAGTCCAGTACCGGTACCGGTACTCCAAAACTCCACATTGCAGGGGAGAAAGACTCACCTGGTATGAATTAAATTGTTAGCTATTGGAGTTACTGTAAAAGAAATTTATTTAACCAAAGAATGTCGTGAATTTGTGTGTATCCCATGTTAATGCAGTATCCATGCAGCCTGACGAAAAACATTTTGATAGACAAACATTAACAAGTTTTAATTATTATCAAACTTTATCAAACACGCCATGTTTGAGCAAAAAAAACAACAAACAAAACTCATAAATGTACAGAACCAACCAGGAGAATCAACTCTTTTAAAGTTAAAACTCATGCTAGCATAAATGTTTGAACTGAACCTGGTCGCTAAGCTAAGTTTCTATTAGCAGCAGTTAATCTTTCTGGTAAACGTTACAGTAAAACAAACCTTTATCTTGGCTTTTTTCTATTCTTCCTCTTTCTTTTCTCCCTCCTGAAGGATGAATCCTTTTTTGAGACGTTGTTTTGCTGCTAACTTTGGTTCTGACGCTCCGCTCATTGCAGCTCATGATACCGGCGAAGCGTGCGGTACCTACCGCGGCCACCGGGGGGCCCCAAAGAGGAATTTATTTTTTCTTTTTGTCCATGAAATAATGATTCTACACACATTATCAAATATATATTGTTGTAAAAACAAATCACTTTATGATTAAATTATGCGTTTTTATAATTATAATGACAGAAATTGTTACTAAAAATAAAAAAATAAAAATCAGCTCCACTGAGGGGCCTCAAGCACCCCGAACCCTAAGCGGCTGCGAGGTTTGCTTATGTCTTGGGCCGGCCCCGCTTATGGGTCCTTTAGCCTCTCGCTATTCAGGGATTAAGAAATTTAAAAAACTTAAATATGTCCATATAGAAAAAACCCGAGAAAACTTGTCAATATTTTAATATTTTTCTTTTTTTCACTTTGACGTGATTTTTAAAGTCAAGAGAAAAATAAAATTTGGTCCGACTCAAACATGTTCTTTGTTTCTCATCGGTTTTTGTTCCAATCAGGTTGTGATGTTTTTTAAACATCTGTTCCTGCTTCATGCTGTCAGTCTGGTTCTGTTAGTGACCTTTGACCCTGTGGGCCTGCAGCTGAGATAAGAGTCGCTTTGTTTTGCTAATAAATGAAATAATTTTTCATCAAACTGCTTTGGTTTTTTCTCAACATTATTTTCCAAACTGGAGCAGATTAATAACCGGTTTGAGTAAAAACGTTTAAGGTGGTTAGAATGAAGAAACTTTTGATTAAACTATAAATCTGTTGAGATGCTTTGATCAAAATGAGTTTGTGTAAAAAATAGATCCATAAAGGCTTAGTTTGGGGTTTTTAGCGGATGTGTGTCCTGGCTGGATGTGAAGCCCAGTTAAACCCAGACCACCGGGCCGCCGGCAGCTGTCGGCCGCAGAGCCGCTGCTTCCCAGAATAACTCCGGGTTCCTCTGGCGGCTCTCTGCGGTTCTGCTGGACTTAGTGTCCTCAACCCGCCTGACGGACCGGACTGGACCGGAGGGACGCTAACTCTGCTGGAGCGTCAGGAATCCCGGGATTCTGCTCCGTCCGGCCTTCCGGTCTAAATGACTGCGGTCCGGACCGGTCAGAGCCAGAGAACAAGTCCAAACCTGGACCAGAATGGCGTCTCCGGCGGTAAGTTGATGACGTCACGATGGAGAAACAGCAGGAGGTTCTGATGGAAACTGAAAACTAAGATCATAATTCTCATGTTTTTGCTTCTGTTCGTTGGTTCCCTGGTAAACCCAGAACAGAAAATAACATAAAACCCTTAAAGCTGCCGCAGTTTGTTACTTATTTAAAAAAATGAGTTTATTTTACATTTTGGTTAAAACTGTCAGCATGTTGTGACATTTTATGACTTAGTCTGTGAAAAGATGGATCTCCTCCTCTTCCTCCCTAAGATGCTATCACTGTCTGAACCACAAACAACCAATCAGAGCCAGGAGGAGGGGCTTAACGCTGTTAATCACCTCATGTAATGTTTTTTCTGATGAAGGCAGAAAAAACATTTTATCGTTCTTCATCAGTGGCTATGCTAACTAGCCTTAGCATTTACAACAAAATCTGCTGAAAGGGAAAAGATGCAGCAGTAGGAGGGTTGAGCAGCGCCACAGATTGTGATTGACAGCACCAAGACCCGCCTCCTGGCTCTGATTGGCCGTTTCTACCTGCACAGGGAGAAGGCAGAGGAGCTCAGTTTTTTTCACCAAATGGTTCTCATGACATGAAGACAATTCAAACAAATGTGCAAAAAATATAATTTTCATAAAAGTTACCAACTGCAGCTTTAATAACCAACCAATCAGAGAGCTGATTGGTCCAGATTTTCCACAAACCTTTTGCCATTACAGCCAAAATGTCAAGCAGAGAAAACTGAGACATGTTTTTAAATTAAAACCGATAAGAATGATGTCTTTAGACATTTACTTTGAACTCTTCAATAACAGAGCTTACAGAGCTGCTGTGTCACATGACTGTTTCTGAATTTATAAAATAAATGTTAATAAATGTTTCAGAAGATTTTGTCTGTGAAAATTGTGATTCTTCTCTTTCCAGCCGTTCTGTTGGAGTGACTACAGGACAAGCCCCAGGCATCATCCCTCCACCGCCGTGCCCTACTGCTGCTTGGGCTGCTAACGCTGCCGCCATTTTGTTTCCGAAGAGAAACTCAGTAAAAACTCACAGCAGTTTTATTAGAGGACAGAAAACAGATTTTATTTCAACATGATCTGATCTAAAGCCACAACTTCCCTTTACAACAAAAACCTTTTCCTCACAGAACTTCAACGACTTTTTGTTTCTACACTAAAACAAACAGATTTAGTTTGATAATGTTCAGTATTCTTCCACTCAGACTGAACAGAACCTCCTTCAGTGTCTGAACCGGGCCGGACCTTCAGCCTCCTGAAGATCCTTTAATGCATCAGAATAATTTATGACATAAAAACTACAAGCAGCACAAACTGTTTAATCTGCTGCTGATCTTTACAACTCAGCAGGTTTTACGCTACAGAGGGTCACATCAGAGCAGTGTGCGTGTGTGTGTGTGTGTGTGTGTGTGTGTGTGTGTGTGTGTGTGTGTGTGTGTGTGCGTGCGTGCGTGTGTGTGTGCTCTTGCAGCAGCATCAGTCCAGCTGGATGCTGATCAGTCTCTTTAGGATTTGTAGATCTGATGGTTTCCTCCGGCGGCGCTCGGCGGCACGGCGCCACTGCCTCCGGCCTGGACGTCCACGAAGCCCATCCTCTGCTTCCTCTTCCTCTGCTCCGTCATCTGCACACACACAGGAAGTCCACACGTCACTCCTCCAGCTGACCCGACTACTTCCTGCCTGCTGCTCAGGTGGGTGAACCTGGAGGTTCAACGTCCGGTTTAACCAGCTGATGATTCATATTTGTCTTCAGGTCCTAATGTTATCCTGGTCCTAATGTCCTTATATGGGCGTGAGTTCATTAAGGTTATGGGCGCCGATTGTAAACAGTAAAAAATAACAGGAATAATTTGGGTTATTCAGGCTGTTAAAAAATAAAAAATGGGGTTAATATTTCAAAGTCATATTTTCACCATGTCATTAATTAATTTATAAAGGTCACAGTTTGAAGTTAAACAATTATAAAACAAAACATTTAGCTAGCAAGAAAAATAGTTTGAAGCTAAATATTGAACTCCACAATACTTGGTTAGCTCGCTAAATATTCACTTTGATGCTGAATATTTTCTTTGAATCTAAATAAATAGTTAAAAAGCTAAATATTTAGCAACACACTAATTAGCTAGCTACCCAGCTAGCTAATTAGCTGGGTAGCTAAATATTTAGCTACCCAGCTAAATATTTAGCTAGCCAGCTAGCTAAATATTTAGCTAGCCAGCTAGCTAAATGAGCTAACGTCCCAGCATGTGGAGGACTGGCTGTTAATGTCACAGCCTGTCCTGGTTCCTCTGCAGGTGGAGTAGAACCCGGTACCTGCTCCTTCAGCTCGTTCAGCTGGCCCGTCAGCGTCGTCACCACCTTCATGGTCGACACCAGCTTGTCCTGCAGCATCCTCATCTCGTTCTGCTCCCCGTCGCCGTCGGTTACCACCAGGGACATGGCCTGCATCCGGGGGAACCAGTCCAGGTTGTTGTTCTGGGACAGAGAGGGAGACGGTGAGGCCGCCGGGTCGGGTCGGCTCTGTTCGGGTGGGTTCTGGTCGGGTCCATACCTTGATCATGTGGGCCACGTAGCTCTCTGGACCAGTGTAATCCGTCTGGTTCTTCTCCCGGACCAGAACGATGAAGTACAGGTAGTTCCAGATGTTGTGCTCCAGCTTGATGTGCTCCTCGAACGAAACCGTCTTGTTGTCGAACTTATCTCTCTCCAGACCTGCAGGGGACAGACACGGCTCAGCGGAACCAGAACCGGGTCTGAACCGGGTCAGAACCGCTACGCACCACAGATGAAGCATGTGGTCTTCAGGATCTCCTCCTTCTTCTGCTTCTCGCTCCGCAGGTCGGCGAACGTGTCGATGATGACGCCGAAGATGAGGTTGAGGACGATGATGATGACGATGAAGTAGAAGAGCAGGTCGTAGACGACGCGCGCTGGGAACAGCGGCTCCTGCACACAGGTCCGATCCCACATTACTGATAGAACCTCGCTTAAACAAAACTGGTCCAGAACCGGGTTCTGCTACAGCCTTACTGTCTGCAGAACCTCATTAATGATCCGGTCGTTTAAACCGACTGGACTGACATCTGCAGATCCAATAAAACAGCAGAAACTCTCAGGTTCTCCAGGTTGCACAAATAAATCATCATCTGTTCTACTTTCTGGTGCAGATATTTGAACTTTGACCTCACGTTTTTGGATGGTTTACGGAGGACGTCTCCCACTCCTCCCCCGTTTCTCAAGCCGTGATTCAGGACGGTGACGATGCACATGAGCAGCGTGTCGCAGGCCCGCTCCGTGCTGGGCTCCCCTGGAAAACAAGAGCAATGCAGGGTTAAACTCCGCCTCCTCAGGTTAAACTCCGCCTCCCGGAGTTAAACTCCGCCTCCCGGA
>NW_006800410.1:254773-259745 GCF_000485575.1 Poecilia formosa
ATTAACCGGTTAATGTTTTTACCAGCGTCGCTCTGAGCAGCAGCTCTTTTAATGAGCTCAGCAGCTGTATGCTAATTGCTGCTGGCTAGTCTGAAGGAGCTGAGTGGGGGAGGAGCTTTGTCCTTGAAGGCGGGGCTAGGGCCACCCAGCTGTTTAAACAGTTGGATGGTTAAAATGGAGATTACAGCATTTCTCAAATATGAAAGAATCAGAGCAACACAGCAGGAATGTTGTTGATTAAAAACATTAAAATATGATGGAAAGATAAAGAAAAAAAGCTGATTTTACACGATACCGGCCGTTTAACAGCCCATAATGTCTCAGTCTGAGTTCCTTTAAATTGAGGCTGAAATCCTGTTTGGAGATGTTGAACCATAAGAACTTTAACACTGACTGATGTATTTGATGTATGTGATATATTGGAGAACCTCGGAACCGCTCCGGATCGGAACCTCTGCAGCTCCTACCTTCCTCCTCCGCCACCGTCTCCACGCTCGTCTCAGCGGTGCAGCTGACTCCGTCTGTGGAGCACGACCTGAGGAAGTCCTGGGCCGCCTCGGTGTGCTGAGGGTCTGCAGACAGCTGCAGCAGCGGATCCACCTCCATGATGAAATCCTCCTTCAGGAACAGGAAGCCCAGGATGGAGAAGAGGTAGACCAGGATGAGGGCGAGCAGCGCCGTCAGCAGGATGGAGCGCCCGTTCCGGGTCACGCTCTTGATCACGTTGAACAGCGTCTCCTCCCGGTAGATCAGGTCAAACAGCTGGAAACACACACACACCACCACCATCATCATCATCATCAGGGTCTGCAGAACCCAGAGGACTGAACGCTGCCGTACCAGGATGCTGTAGAAGAGCTCATGGACGAAGAGGCCCAGGGTGGAGGTGAGGGCGTAGGCCAGGTGGTACAGGAACTCCACATCCATCACCATGGCTTTGTAGCCCATGATGAAGGTCCCGTTGTTCCCCACAAAGCTCACCACAAACACCACCTTATTGATCAGCTGGACACACACGCACACACACTTTGCATTATTTTTTTAAATAATGACACATTAATGCAAAGTTGGCACTTTAATTGGACTTTCAGTGTAACTTTTAGAGCAACTTTGCATTAAACGTGTTATTTAGCGAAAGATGACAGTCAGACAGTCACACACACTCCTTCAAATAGTGCTTCCCCGGATTTTATCCAGTAACGTGAAAGAAAACCTGTCTGATCAAACCGAATCAGAACTTTTTCCACAATGATGCTAATCCATTAATACTGAAGCTGGTTTTCACTTGGTGCGTTTTGCTGACTTTGAAGACGATTAATGTACTAGCTAAATAACGATAGCATTAGCTTCTGCTAACTACCATGTTGGTCTACCTCGTTAGCATTAGCAAAACAAGTGTTTATGGTTAGCACTTTAGAGCTAGCGCAGCTAACTTCTCAGCTGGCGCTGCCCATCACGGCTGCACTGTCTCTTACGTTGAGCGATCCAAGCAGGATGAGCGTGTTTCCAATGCCCAGGTGGTAGATGGACCTGAGGATCAGCGCCAGCGTGAGCGGCTGCAAGCCATACTGCTTGGAGAACAAGCCCAGGACGGAGAGCCCGGTCAGGATCCAGAACAGCATCAGCAGCATGGAGTCATCGATCGCTCCTACACAGGAAGAGAACGGACCAATCACAGGGAGTTTCACAGGTGGAGGGAACTCAAACGTTCGACTAGAAGTGACCAAAGATCCACCCACGCACCCTGGCCAGAGCCGTAGGGGTAGAAGAAGGCGATGATGAGGTTGATGAAGACGGCCAGGTTGAAGGAGATGGTTCCCCACAAAGTCATCCTCCTGGAAAACCAGTACAGAACCGGCATGCCTGCAACAGACCGGACACAGGCTCAGAGCCGGAAACATCCGGGGATGTTACCGGCCGGCGCTCTGCTCTCACTCCTCAGCTTCTTCTGCCACTCCATCTCTCCATGCAGGAACGACGTCTGCTCAAAGAAGTGCGTGACCTTTGACCCCTGCTCGTCCTGCTCCGTGGTGTTGAAGACTCGGAGCTTTGACTCCTCGGTGAGAAACTCGCAGATGGGATGAACAGGAAACACGATCTGCTCCATGCTGCGGTCGTCACGCACAATCTGGAGAAATGAAGCAGGAATGACAGGAAGAGCTGGAGAAACTTCAAATTAAAAGACCTGGAACATTTAGAGGGGCGTTTTATTTTGTGAAAGTATTTTTCTAAAGTTCTTCAGATGAAAAACTTCGTCATCAGCTTGATGACAAAGTTTGGGATAATAAAGGACCTCGATCTGAGCCGTGTGCTGGTCGTAGTATTCCAGAGGATCCTGATCCACGACCTCAGCTGGAGCCGAAGACTTCAACATCTGGGACAGAGGACGGCTCTGGAGGGTCAGCTGCAGGGGGAGAACGGTTGGATGAATGGCTGGATGACTGGATGGTTGGTTGGATGAATGGTTCGATGGTTGGATGAGTGGTTGGACGGTTACCATGGAGGAGATGCCCTCCTCACCCTCCTTGCTGTTCTTGGGCGGCTTCAGGAGGTTCTGCAGAACTTTGTTGTGTCTCGCCAGCTGCCAATCAGAACCCAGCATCAGAACAAACATCTGGTCCAATAGAATCGCATCAGAGGAGTCCAGCAGCCAATCGGGAGGCTGCGTGTCGTCACCTGCTGGGCCAGGATGTAGATGTTGTGTCCCACCTCCCGCGGCGACACCTCCACCTCCACCTGCTCCTCCTCACAGTCGATCTCCTGCTGGTACGCCTTCTTGATCACATCCACCTGCAGACACGCAGCGTGAGACCGGGCCGGGTCAGAACCGGGCCAGAACCTGGATCTGGAGCGGACCAGAACCAGAACCAGAACCAGAACCTGGATCTGGAGCGGACCAGAACCAGAACCAGAATCAGAACCAAACCGGGAAAGAGCCTGGATCCGGACCGAACCAGAATCGGGTCAGAACCTGGATCTGGACCGAACCAGAATCGGGTCAGAACCTGGATCCGGCCCTCACCAGCTCCCGCGGTCGCAGGTTGAACAGGATCCTCTCGGCGTTCTCGTTGTCATGACGACTCTCCATCAGTGCCAGCAGCAGCTTGGAGGCGTTGTCCTGGCAACAGAAACAGAAACATTCATCCAGGAGAAGGTCAGCCAATCAGAGCAGAGGATGAACCAGCTGCTTGCTGCTGCCCTCTGGAGGCAAACATCTGTAATTACACCAATTTAAATGCATTTCATCTGAGCTTAAATTTAAAGTCCAACAGAAACCAAAGCTGGGAGGAAAAGAATCAGAACTGAAATCCAAGACAAATAAAAAGATCTTTGAAGGACAGAACCAGTCAAACAGAAAATGTGGTACAGAAAGGCAGAAAACAAAGACTTCCAGCCAACGTTGGTGTTTTATAATAAAGTAAAACTTAATTATCACAAGACTTCAGGGATAAATTTGATTCAGACAAACATGAATTATTTAGTTCATCATAAGGAAGGAACCTGAAATAAATCCTGTTTAACAGCAAGTCTAAGTCATATTTAGTAAATAAGTGCCTTGAAGTAACATAAGTTGTAATTTGGTGATTTATAATAAATATGTTCAAAATGAATATGACTCCAGTAAATGACAGAGATTATTTTATCATTTGTATCAAGTGTTTACGTTTGTATGTTTAGGTCATATTTATTATTTTCTGAAAATCTTTTTTTCTTTGTTTCATTTTCCTACATATAGAGGACAAATCCTGCTAAAATGATATATTTAATATAAAATAAATTGGAAAGTTTTCACTTTTTCTGTTTGGATGCAGTATTTGGCAAATTATTTCACTAAGCCATTTATTTACTTCTATATTTATTGCTAGTTTTGGCAGGGTCAGTCCTCCGTACTTGCACATGTAAACGTCTCAGGTGTTGTATAGTTAAAATGTACAGACTTGTCATGTTTTCTTTAAACTGAGGGCTTTTCTAAAAGGTCTGAGTGATTTTTGTGAGAAATCTCAACCTGAAACCGATCAGATCAGATCAGATCAGAGTAAATATTGGTAAATATTGATTTGTGATCTGCTGTCACTGCCGACCCATTCAAGTGAGAGCAGTCGACCTGCTGTACCTTCAGCTGCAGAACCATGTCCACCCGGTACCGACACAGCGGGCTGATGTCGTTCAGGATCAGTGCTGTGATGATGTCGATGCCGTTGGACTCATGAGTCACGATACACGTCTGAAAAACACAGAAATCCACGACAGGGATCAGTTTTCCTGCTGGACTCTGAGGTCTGGGGTCCAGGTCCGAGCCTTATGACCGTCTGACGGTGGAGTCCTGGGCTATAGGCTTGCCGGACGGCTCACAGCGTAAAAAGGCTGTGTGGTCGAACGGACCTGTCCCTTAAGACCGATGAAGCCGAAGAAAACATGAAATGTGTTGGCCAGAGTTTGGAACGGAAAGAAGGCTAACAGTTAGCTTCTGAAGTGAACTTGTTCTGAAATGTTGGGTCTGACTGTGTGTTGGAGCACCTGGTTCTCCTGGCAGGGGCCCTGGCAGTACTCTGTGAGCGTCTCCAGGGTCTGGATGATCAGGTAGACGTTTGATTCGTTGATGTAGAGGCCCAGCAGGCCCAGACCGCCGGTGGTGCTTCCACACATGATGTCCAGGAACTGCAGCGTCTCACACACCAGGTTGTAGTTGGTTTTATTGTTCTGGCAACGCAGAAAGTTCTGGAAACACAAAAACCATGAAAACATGAGCTGGGTCATCTCTAACACTGTGATTCTTCTAACAGCCACGAGGTGGTGCTGTGATGGACGGCAGCTGATCATCAGGATCTCCAGTAACTAGAAACAGTCCAGAACATCTTGTTAATGTGATCCAACCGGACCAGCTGGAGATCCAGAGGAGAACCAACTGGACCTGAGCAGCGGGCTGGACCCGACCCAGCCTGAACAGGAACCAACCTGTTGATCCGGTTCT
>NW_006800410.1:260871-264238 GCF_000485575.1 Poecilia formosa
ACTGACTAACCTGCAGTTGTTAGCTACAGTTGGCTGGTTAGCACTGACTAACCTGCAGGTCGTTGTTGTGGTTCTCACACAGCAGCTGCAGGAACCTCAGGATGGGCTTCATGATGGTGACCGCTGGTCCCATCTCCGCCTCCACCTCCCGCTGCTCCTCTGCCTGCTGCGTCGGCATGGCGGCGGCGGCCGTTACCGGGGCGATGCCTTGACCGTGAACCATCAGAGGAAGTCCTCCTGAACCAGGGAGAGCCAGTGATGTGGAACCACCTTTCCAGAACACACATCAGTAACCGTGAGTAACTAAACCTGAACCCTGGTTGCTAACCCGCTTCTACCACCACCGAGCTAACCCCTGACCTCAAACTACCGGACATCGTGTAACCCCGCTCACCGGCCTCCAGCTCCTTCTCGTTGGCCTTGTGTGTCATTTCACCAACGTTTACAGAAACCGTCGCCTTAATGTCCATCTGAGCTTCTTTCATCCGGTCATGAAGAACCTTGAAGAACTTCTCCGACTTGTTGTCGCCCATCATCAGTTTGTAGAAGGAGTTCTGCAGATAACAGGAGTTTTTATTCATTCCATTGATTTTGCTTGATTTCTTCCTCTGTTCTATGGTTCCAGTTGTGCACTACGGCCATCCGGTCCCGGTGAACTCTGTTGTCTCTGCAGGTCCAGGTGTGCTACCTGGATCTCCGTGTTGCCTCCCTCCAGCAGACAGATGGCCAGCTGGATGCTCTCCTGGAAGATCTTGTCGTTCTTGGAGCTCATCACCAGGTCGGTGAACAGCTTCGTTCCTCCTTCCCGGTCCAGACGGCACTGGATGGCCGCCACCGCTGCCCAGTCGCGCTCCTGTTCGCCACCTGGCCCACAAACGCATCATGACGTTTCTCAGTCAGCCTGACGAGAACTTTGGGTTTTCCACGGAAACACTGGTTTCCATGGAAACAGCCATTTTTTTCTCTCAGAATGGGTCAAAGTTAAAACATTAAAGAGTTTTGTGTGAAAACAAATGAAGTCAACAGTTTATTGTTCGTGCAGGTTACACAGATCAATCTGAAGCTCACTGGAGAACCACAGGGCTGTGTGTTCGGCCCACTGCTCTACTCACCAACAGCCTGATGGTGACAGCAGTAATGGCTTTCATTGCAAACAATAATTAAATAAAGTCATGTCTGTCAGGAAATAACAGGATGATGAAGCGCTGCATGAGCAGAGAGAGAAGACAGAGAGGCTTTGGGTCCGATTAGCATCGGTTAGCATCTCAGCTCTGGTTTCATTTCAGTGAATCCCACAGGACCGACCTGGCCCTGATCCAACACCTATCTTTTAAATAATTATGTTCTTATTATAGACACATCTTTTCATTTATTTATATTTAATTATTTTTTCAAAATGTAACAATTTTATTGATTTTGTCTTTCACAATTTAATAATCTTATTATTAAGTTATTAATTTTTTTTTTGTTTTACTTAAATAATTTTTTAGAAACATCTTTGTTACTGAATCTTAAAGTCCTGAGGATGTGGAGAAATGAAAGGTTGACTTTAAGGTCGCTGTGTTCATATTTTACATCAAATCAGAATAAAAAAATGTCTGGATGGAAAATCTCTTGAAACAAAAAAAATCTGAAAGTAAACATCTTAATATTAGAAAATATTAAAGTTAAGAAAACAAAAGCCTCTGAATAATGAAATCAAACTAGCATTTTTTGTGAATTAAAACTTTAGTCTAATTTGTCCTAGATGAGGGCTGTTAAGAGGCTTTTATTGTGACGGAGCAGCAGGAAGTGTTAGCATCCTGCTAGCAGCAGCAGCTCCCAGTCGTACCTGCGGCTCCCAGTTCAGCCAGGTCGTTCTTCTGGTTGCTCTTCCTGTAGGAGAACAGGTAGTTCTGCAGCAGAACTTTGCGCAGCAGAATTCCCTGAATCAAACCGGGTCAGAAAGAAACAGAAAGGATTGAGTGTCGTTTTTAACCAGTGGATATTAATCTGGTTTTAGCATATTTTCTCAGAAGAAGCGTCAGAATCACAGAGACTGAGCCTCAGGTTGACCTCTGACCTTTTCATCAAAGTCCAGGGTCCTGATGAGCATCTCCTGCAGCGTCCTCAGCACTTTGATGCACAGCTTCTCCTCTGAGGACATGAGCGCCTTGGTGTGCTGGATCAGCCTGCAGAGCAGACACCGCAGTGAACACCATTTCCCAGCATGCCTCTGGCAGCGGCCGCTCAGACCCGGCCGACCTACTTGGAGATGAAGCCGCCGGACTCGCAGCGCTGCCGCGCGTCGGTTCCCTCCAGGAACAGCAGCTCAGGCTGGTGCAGGACGTCCACCAGCACCGACAGCTCCGCGTTGACCAGCGGCTTCAGCCGCTTCTCCAGGGTGTTGATGATGTCCTGGGGACGAGACGGGGACGAGACGGGGGACGTCAGAGAGGACGAGACAGGGGACGTCAGAGAGGAGGAGACGGGGGACGTCAGAGAGGAGGAGACGGGGAACGTCAGAGAGGACGTCAGAGAGGAGGAGACGGGGGACGTCAGAGAGGAGAACTGCTGCCGGGAAGCGTCCGCCGCGGCGGCGTACCTGCAGCTTCTCGATGATGTTCTTGTAGTCGAAGGGGACGGGTCTGGCGCTGCGGCTCGGCGTCTTGTAGGCGGAGCGGTTCAGGGTGCTGACGGCCGAGCTGGACAACACGTTGTTGATCAGCGCCTCCAGCTCCAGAGGGAGGGAGATGGAGCGGTTCTTAGCTGAAGACGCCCAGAAGAAAACAGAAAACGGTTTTTAGGCCTTAAAGACATTTTGTCAACTTTAAAACCTGATTGATTTTGATTTGAAGAGAAAAATTGCAGGAATGTGTCGATTTTCCATGAATTTTGTGAAAAACTGGATGGACTCAAAGAAGGGTTTAAAAATATGATAAGTTCAATTTAAGGAGGAGAAATTCCTCCCACAGTCCAAAAACATGGCCTCTCCAAATTCTCCCTAAGTGTGTGTGTGTGTGTGTGTGTGTGTTGCCCTGCGACAGACTGGTGACCTGTCCAGGTGACCTGTCCAGGTGACCTGTCCAGGTGACCCCGCCTCTCACCCGGAACGTTAACTGGAGAGGCAGCAGCTCCTCCTGACCCCATTAGGGACAAGGGGGTAAAGAAAATGAATGAATGAATGGATGGATGGATGAATTAATGGATGAATGGATGAATGGATGAATGGACGGATGGATGGATGGATGAATGGATGAATGGACGGATGAATGGATGAATGGACGGATGGATGGATGGATGAATGGATGAATGGACGGATGGACGGATGAATGGATGGATGTATGAATGGATGAATGGATGAATGGACGGATGGACGGATGAATGG
>NW_006800410.1:264862-265919 GCF_000485575.1 Poecilia formosa
GATGGATGGATGGATGGATGGATGGATGGATGGATGGATGGATGGATGGATGGAAATTCCTGACTCAGGAATCCTGAACTTTCCTCTAAAACATACGAAGTTGCTGAGTCGACAGTTTTTCCTGAGGATTTCAGAAAAACAAAGCCAGCAGGTTCTGGTCTTCTGGTGTAGAGGTGAGGTCTGAGGTGGGCGGGGCTTAGCGCTACCTGTCAGCGACAGCGTCTTGATGCAGGCCTCCACCTGTCCGCGGTGCAGCGGCAGCAGCCAGGGACAGTCCAGCAGCCTGATGGACGACTGCAGCAGCTGGACCACGATGGTGTGGTGAGTCTGAGGGAGAGAAGAAGAAACGGCTGAACCGAACAGAGACCGCCGGCTCAGCCGGGTCCCACCGGGTCCCACCGGGTCCGAGTCGACCCACCTGCAGAGACGTGCTGTTCTCAGAGAAAGGAGAGCTGAAGAAGGCGGTGATGGTGTCGAAAACCACGTTGATGATGTATTTCTCCAGAACCGGGTCGGTCAGTCGTTTCTCGCGCTTGTTGCAGACCTGCAGAAGGAGAAACGCTCCGATTTAAAACCTGAGATTCTAACAGGAAGCCGTTAAACTTCAGGGAGGAACGTCATAAACAATGTTCCACATTTTCTGCCTTTCCTGTTTTTTGTTCTTTCGGTTTTGGCAAAACAAATATGAAACCTCACTAGAATAAAAAATGAATTAATCTATAGATTTATAGAAAATCACACAATCCGTTTAGTATGTAAAGAAAATATAAAATATATAAATAAATATAAACTAATTTTGGACAACAAAAATGAACTAAAAGCAGCTTTTAAATGCTTAACTTAAACACACAAATGAAAAACATCTGAGGTTCAACATTTAGTTTCAGAAGATGTTGAAAAGTGTTTTTTTAGGAACTCGAATAAATAAAATCTTTCTTTTAAAAATATTCAACACCAAAATATGTCACATAAAAACTCTGAGCTCATTTCAGTGTTTTGGTTTGTAGCCTCCATGCCCCACCGCCCGTTCCTACCCCGGTTTCGTATCCCTCCCCCC
>NW_006800410.1:266702-274544 GCF_000485575.1 Poecilia formosa
CCCCGGTTTTACCCCAGTTTTACCCCAGTCTTACCCCTGGTTGCCTCCTGGTTTTACCCTGGTTTCCCCCTGGTCTCCCCCCGGTTTTACCCCAGTTTTACCCCAGTCTTACCCCTGGTTTCCTCCTGGTTTTACCCTGGTTTCCCCCTGGTCTCCCCCCGGTTTTACCCCAGTTTTACCCCAGTCTTACCCCTGGTTTCCTCCTGGTTTTACACTGGTTTCCCCCTGGTCTCCCCCCGGTTTTACCCCAGTCTTACCCCTGGTTTCCCCCTGGTTTTACCCCTGGTTTACCCCTGGTTTTGCCCCGGTTTTACCCGCGCCATGTCCACGGTGAAATCCTCAAACAGCTTCCAGATGTGGTTGGACGTGTAGATCTCCTTCATCTCCACCTCGGTGTCGACGTAGCAGTGGTTCACAAAGTTCACGTAGGCGATTTTCACCTGCAGACAGACACAGGTGAGACCCAGAACCCGGACCGGACCCCGGTCCGATCCCGACCCGGTCACCTCGGTGATGCAGTCCTCGTGCGTCACCACCCGCACCACGTCCTCCAGCGGCAGCAGCGACGTGCATTTGATCTCGGTGTAGACGTTCTTGCCCTCGGCGCAGGCGGCCAGCAGCTCCACCAGAGAGATGTGGTACCTGCTCAGGAACCAGAACCGGGTCAAAAGGTTCTGGAGGCTCCCACAGCTCTGGTTCCAATAACATCACTCATTTGCAGAAAATAATCCAGTAAATGGTTTTAATAATGAATCAGTTTTCAGTGTTTCCTCTACAAGCGACTGATCGCAGCCCAGAGCCTCGTCAAAATAAAAGCCCAAACTTTCACAGTGAAGGTTTTTTAAAAAATGTAAAGCATTTGAGAAATAAATGCATGTAAATATAAATATAGCTTATATTGGCACATTTATCCTGACCATTAAATTAAATATCAAAATTGACTTTATTTTGAAAAACCAGCGCTGCTCTGCTTTCAGGCGTGAAGAGAAACTAGAGGATCGTCTGAACCGAGGAGAGAAACGGTGACGAGTTTCCGGATGGGTTTCAGTTCCAGGTGGTGGAAACGACCTGAATGTGACTGAATTCTCCATTTAGACGACAGAAACGCAGAGAATCAAACGTTTGACATTCATGGTTGAAGTTTCAGGTCCGTCTGGAACCGACTGGCAGCTCAGGAACATTTTCAGTTTCTTCAAAGGGGAAGACGTTGATCTATAACCTGACTGGTGCATTTTGAATGTAGACGTCTTGTGCTGGATAAATGAACCCGGGAACGGGAGCGTCTGATTGGATGGCGGGCGGTTGCCATGGTTACCTGAGCGGGCTGTTGTCCCTGACTCCCTCCCTGCTCTCGGCCATCAGCTCCAGCATGGTGGTGAACGACGCCTTGTCGTTGTAGAAGACGACCACGTCCTCGCCGGCGTTCGTCAGCTGAGACACGGGGACAGCGTGAGGAGGTCGCCATGGAAACACGGACAGAGTGCGACGACGGCGTGGCGCCTCACCTCGGTCATGATCATGTCCTGGCACTTCTTGACGTACTTGCCCTCCGCCTTGATGATGGTGTGCAGGAAGTTGAGGTACTGGACGTGGCGGCCGTGCGTGGCCAGGCAGTGGATGAAGTGCTGCAGCACGCTCTCTGAGATCTCGCTGCACAGCTGGTAGTTGTTGCTGAAGATGTGCTGCACCGTCTCGGCCTCCTGCAGCTGCAGCGGCAGGAAACAACGGCTGAGCGGAGATCACACACATCCTCAAATCTGACTGAACCCGGCAAAACGGTCCGTTTGTGCTGCTTTTGCTTTGAAGGTATTGATGACGACCTCTGACCTTTTTATTTATACCTTTAAATCAATAGCAGCACAAACATCCGACACCAAACAACCTTCACAACCAGAACCAGAGTCAGAACCAGAACCAGCAGCTCTATAAAATTAATTTCCATCCAAATCATGAAAGACAAAAAGCAGAAAGTTTCTTTTGTCTTTAGATTTTTTTGCTCTTCTTTTTGCTGCAGCTCATTTCAAACTGAGATCTTTTAACTTTCTGCTAATTTTTTCCTAATTTTCATCCATCCATGACTTTTATAAAAATAAACTCAGGAGAAAGTTTGAAAAGTGTAAAATCCACAAAATCCTCGTGTTTAATCTTTAAATCATTCTGTTAATTTTTAGTCTCTAGAGGTGAAGAAAAGTTGAATTTAGAGCTGTGTGGAAATCTTTCTGGCTAATTCGTCAGAATGTGCTGCAGATGGAAGTGCTGCTGTCACAGTCGGCTAAAATCTGCGATGCTGAATGTTTGTGAAGGCAGGTCCGGCGGAGCGCACCCCGGGGTTGAGGAACAGGTTGAGGTTCTTGTGCAGCAGCGCCTGGTTCTCCTGGTTCCCCATGCAGAACTTCTGCAGAAACATGTGAGTGTATTTGATGATCTCCTGCATCTTCACATCGTTCTGCACAGACAGGAAGAAAAAGTTGGATTTGTAGACAGGAACTCCTCCTCGAGAATAAACCACGCCTCTGTGCTTTTATTTTGGAGGTCCGGCCCGCCTCACCTTGTCGTAGGAAACCTGCAGCAGGTCCAGCATGACTTTATGAGCCCCCATGTTCTTCAGCAGCCGCTGCTGCTTCTTCCAGACTCCAGAGCTGCACATTTTATTCAGCCGCTCCAGAATCTGAGGAAGAGAGAAGAAATGAGCTGCTGCTGCAAAACCCAGCAAACATAATCCACAAAATATGAGCAGAAATAAACCATCAATAAATAATAATACAAAAAAATCAAAAATAATCAAGTCAGAAAAAAATTATCATCAAAAATAATCCACAAAACATAATCCCTAAAATATAATCCTTGCTAAATAATCCTATAAAAATATTCTTAAAAAAATAATCCTCAGTAAATTTATGATCATAAAAGTGAAACACGGATTTATCTAAAGTTTTAATCTCAGCTCAAACTTTGTCTGATTTCAGTAAAAAATAGTTAAATTTTATTTTTAGAAAAGGAAAATAATTTTCTGACTTTTTATTATTCAAAACTATTGATCTGCAGATTAAAGTTAGATTAATTTTTGATATAATTTCAACATTTCTATTTCATATATTGATTACATATTGATTCTTTGATCAATGGAAATGGTGATCTGAAGGAACCGCTCTGAGCGGTGAGCGCCTCCCAGCATCGCCCTCTCTGATTGGCTGACAGAAGAGAACGTTCTCACCTCTTTGACGTTCTGGTAGTTCTCGTTTCCTTTCTGCAGCTTCTCCTTCTTTGGCGATGGGTCCTCTGACGCCCCCTGCAGGACGCAGAAGGTATGGCAGGTTGTGATTGTGGAAGGCTTCAGGGAAACATTTGGTTTGATTTTGCATGAAATGACAGAAACTCAGAAACCCAGAAACCAAGAAACCCAGAAACCCTGAAACTCAGAAACCCTGAAACCCAGAAACTCAGAAACCCTGAAACCCTGAAACCCAGAAACTCAGAAACCCTGAAACTCAGAAACCATGAAACCCAGAAACTCAGAAACCCTGAAACCCAGAAACCCTGAAACCCTGAAACCCAGAAACCCTGAAACCCAGAAACCCTGAAACCCAGAAACCCAGAAACTCAGAAACCCAGAAACCCTGAAACCCTGAAACCCAGAAACTCAGAAACCCAGAAACCCTGAAACCCAGAAACTCAGAAACCCAGAAACTCAGAAACCCAGAAACCCAGAAACCCTGAAACCCTCAGGCTGACCTGGTTGGTCAGATTCATCAGAGAATCAGAGGCAGGCAAAAAACAATTAATTATGACAATTAAGTTGTAAAAATACAAGAATAAAGACAGAATGCAAACGAATGTAAAAATATGAGAATAAAGTCGAAACATTAATAAAGTATTAAAATAAGAGTGAAGTCATAAAAATATGAGAATAAAGTCATAATATGAGGCTAAACTCATGAAAATATGAGGATAGGTTTGAAAAAACACAAGATTAAAGTTGTAAAAAAACTAGAATAGTTATAAAAACAGAATAAAATCATAATAGATGTACAAAGAATTAAAAAAAACAGTAAAGTCATAAAAATGATTAAAATAATGAGAGATTAAAGTTGGGCTAAGAATGAAACTGTAATGAAATGAGAATAAATTCATCAGAATAAAATCATCATATTAGGAGAATGGATTCATATTTTTTATTCCAACATGAAAATCGATTTAAACTTAAAATGAGGAACTTTGAGCATCTTGTGAAGTTTTACAAATAAGAAAATTCTTCCTCGTCATCTAAGGGTCAGCAGGACTTTAAAACGACTTCTCTGAATTTTACCACATTCCTCTGGTAATGTTGTATAATATTATATTATAAATATCTGTGGTTTATTTTTCATCAAACAAAAGTAAAAATCCTGATTTTCCCCAAGAAATGATGCCAATAATTCCACCTTTTATTTATGTGTTTTTGTGTTTCTGTAACATCCAAACACTTAGTTTTAAAAGTTTGATTTTCAGATGAAATGTCAGTTTCATTTCACAACAAGCAGGAAGGAGACGGCGGCTCAGCGAAGGCAGACAGCAGCAGTCTGAAGGAGGAAGGCTTCGGTCTGCCTGCAGCGCCATGAGCGGCTGTCAGAGGTTCATGTTAGATGTTTTATTAAAGCTGATGATGGTCGTTCTGATTTCCTTTGACGTTTTAGAGAAGCAAGAAGCCCAGGTTCTTTCTGAGTCAGACTGTTTTGCAGAGCAGTTTGCAGCTGCAGGTCATTAATATCGTTCAACATAAACCAGATTTTAATTTAAATGAAGAAAATTTTCCCTCTGATGTGAACAAAATGTAAATGTGTCGTTCCTCACCTCCACCTTCTCTTTCTTGTCTTTCTTCCCGTCTCCTCCACCCGAGCTCTTCTTCTCCACCCACAGCTCCGACTTCTCCACCAGCGTGCGGAGGCGATCCAGGTCGGCTTTAATCAGCTTGTAGTTTTCCACGTCCAGCGTTGAGATCAGCAGCTGCACCTGGAAACACGAACAAGCTCCACGGTTCAACCAGAGGTCGCAGCAGCAACAGACTGAAAGGCCAACAGGAAGTCAGAACTGAGTGTTCAATTATAAGAATAAAAGTCATAATTATGAGATATAAATTCACATTGTTTCTCTAAAGAGGTTTGATCCAGTGTCTGATAATCATGATTTTATATCTCATAACTACAACTCAAACTCTAAATTATGACTTTCTGTTGGGCTTTTATTTTCTATTTCTTGGTGGAAAATGGTTTTATGAAATAAACATATTCCTGTTTGAGACAAACAACAAAAAACTATTTTTATAAGTTTGTAATTTTCCTTTTGAATCTTATTTATTTAAATCTGAGTTTTTTTATCTTTAGAGAAGCTGAAAAGTGAAAAGAGTATTTTCAGCTCGGTTCAAACAATTAACTGAAATTCATACATCATGTTGAAAAATTACTCAAAATGTTCCTATTTAAAGATTTCAGGAGCATATTTAATGATTTTCGTTCAGCTGATGTTACGCTGCAATAATCAGAGGTGAAAAATAAATAACTTGTGTGTCTGTAGTTTATACGTTTTAAAAAATCTGAAGGTTTACTGCAACTTGGGTAAAATATTTTACACTTAAAATCATATCTGATGAGTAAAAAAAATGTGTTTTGTTCTCTTTCCACCTCAGAATGCTAATTTAATTCAGATTTAATCCAGATTTAGTTCAGATGTAATCCAGATTTAGTCTAGATTTAATCCGTGAGTCAGCAGAAACCCGTTGGTCGGTCAGCAGCGTGTTTTCCTGCTCTCACCTGTTTGAAGGTGTGCAGCACTTCCTGCCTCTGGCTGAAGTGCCTGAAGAGCAGCTGCAGCGCTCCGGACACCAGAGGGGCGTAGTTGTGCATCGTCAGATGGATCAGCACCCGCAGGAACATCCGGCCTCCTTCGTCGTCCACTTCCAGGACGCTGTTCATCTTCCTGCACAGACACAACTCCTCAGCCTGCAGCCCTCAGGAAGCAGCAGGCCAACATGGCCGACCACACATACCCGACTCCAAACATGGCCTCCGCCTGGTCGCCGATCTGCTGCAGGTTGACTGCGGCTGAAGGAGGAGAAGCCGTCAACACTCAGAAAAGACGGAAAACCTCAAACATTTTAACAAAGTGTTTCAAACTCTCACCTGCTTGTTCCACGTTGGTGGTGGCGTCAGCTTCAGCCATGGGATAAACGTCCAGAAACTCCTTTTTGAAGACGGAGAGCAGGAAGGACAGACGGTAGTCCAGCCGAACGTTCAGGATGAACTGAGGAGGGCGACAGCGTCACGTTTGGAGTTACAGATACCAATAATATCACTAAAATACTTAGCCAATGTCTGTAATTAATTAATAACATTTTAATCTAAAACTATATATCAACAAAATAAGCAACGTTTTCAAATCAAAACTGCTTTTTGCCACTAAATTGTTGAATAAACAAACATCAGAGCTCAACAGCAAATTTACAGTTTAATCTTCAGGTTTTTCAATCATCAGATTGGAGGAAAGTTCTTCTTTCCAGAGTTTCTCTGATCGTTCAAGGAGATTCTTAAGAACTGTAGAAATGTGACATTAGCATTAGCTGCTACATGTTTAGCATTGAGATGCTATTTTAGGCTAGCATGGCCTTGCTAACAGGCTAACTCCTTTTACCACAACTTGAACACAACAACAGTCTTTTCCAGCATCAGATAGTTTAGACGCAGAAATTAAAACCCAGTGGGACCAGAGGAGCCGCTTCCATCGCCGCTGTTAGCGGATGTAGCTTGTGCGTCAGATTTACCGGCATACCAGAAACGCACAAATACAAAGGTTCCAGCTTGAGACTTTTGAATGTAAAAAAATAAAATAAAATTTACAAGTTAAAAAGTGTAACTATATTCATGACTTGCATATATACAAGATATAACTAATTACTACACTGACGCGTCGTGGGCTTCCTGTCACTTTGGCTAAAGCAGCAAACAAATGAGCAAAACTCAACAACTATAAATGTGAGTGAAAAGTTTGTTCACTTCCTGAAGCACAAATCAAACAAGTAGAAGTCTAATGACATGTTTATCCTGTAGAGGGCGATATTCTACATCATAGCACGTGTCATCGGTGAGCATTAACATGGCTGATGTTTAGCATTAGCTTTAACTAATCATTGTGTTGGTACAGATTGTTAGCGCTGCTCATCATTAGTGAACTGAACTGCATTTAAATAAATACTTTCCTGACCTGTAAAATCTCCAGGATCTTCAGCTTGGTGTCCATCACCGTCAGATCCAGGTTGTCGATGGAATCTTTGCTGCCTCTCTGTGCCTCCATCACAAACCCGGGCCCCCTCGGCCCGGCGCCACTGAACGTGGACTGCCTCCGGTTGAGGACCATGGTGGTCATCATCTGGCCCATCCCATGGATGGTGCGCCTGACGTTCCTCCCTGTGCTCACAAACCACAGTCAGCTCTGATGCACCGGCCTGGAGTTCTGCTCAGGTGCTGAGAGCAACATTTCCTTTAGCTGAGGTCTACAGACGCCACAATGCTGCGAGTTTGTAGAAACGCAAAGGAATGCTAACGCTTGGCAGGCTAAAGGTTAGCCAGGTGGACTTCAGGTACAAAACATTCCCAGAACCATAATTTAAAAAATCCAGACTATCTCTTTAAACCCCGGTAGAAGTTTCAGCTTCCATAAGGCGGACAGAGTCCATCTGTCCTCTAACGGATCCGTCTGTCCTCTAACGGGTCCACCTGTCCTCTAATGGGTCCGTCTGTCCTCTAACGGGTCCACCTGTCCTCTAATGGGTCCAGCTGTCCTCTTACGGGGTCGTACCTGAGCTTTCCTCCT
>NW_006800410.1:274872-275471 GCF_000485575.1 Poecilia formosa
TCTGTCCTCTAACGGGTCCACCTGTCCTCTAATGGGTCCGTCTGTCCTCTAACGGGTCCACCTGTCCTCTAATGGGTCCAGCTGTCCTCTAACGGGGTCGTACCTGAGCTTTCCTCCTGAAACGCGATGCTGGTGAGTAGAGAGTTCGGTTTGCAGTCGATGATGCCCAGCAGAGTCCTGGTGAGTCTGAGCAGCTCAAAGAAACTGTAGAAACCAAAGTAGATCAAATGTCTGGCTAAACTCACCACCTGCATGAAGAGGGAAGACAGAGCGGGTGAAGAGAGCGGCCGGATGGATTCTGATCGCCGTAGCAACGGGAAGAGGACAGAAATACCTCGTATGTGAGTTTGTTTTTTTCCTCGTCGTGGAACGGAAGCTCATCGTTCAGGACGTTGTTCAGGTACTCCTCCATGAACACCATGGTGTTCGCAAAACGGTTCTTCTTGTTGTCTCTGCTGTCGTCCAGGTTGGAATCATAACTGAGGACAAAACGAGAGACTGATGAAGCAAAAACTGATCTTTATGCGATCTGGATGATCTTTGTTCGATCTGGATGATCTTTGTTCGATCTGGATGATCTTTGTTCGATCTGGATGATC
>NW_006800410.1:280091-287226 GCF_000485575.1 Poecilia formosa
CCATCATCATCATCACCATCATCACCATCATCATCACAACCATCATCACCATCATCATCATCATCTCCATCATCATCATCACCATCATCACCATCATCATCACAACCATCATCACCATCATCATCATCATCACCATCATCATCATCACCATCATCACCATCATCATCACAACCATCATCACCATCATCATCATCATCACCATCATCATCATCACCATCATCACCATCATCATCACCATCATCATCATCACCATCACCACCATCATCATCATCATCATCATCACCATCATCATCACCACCATCATCACCATCATCATCATCATCACCATCATCATCACCACCATCATCACCATCATCATCATCACCATCATCACCATCATCATCACTTTCAGGTGAAAATATGTTTTCGTCTTTAGTTTTTTGTTGTGTGCTGCATTCTTTCACTGTCAGTAAAATAAGTTCATTTTATATTTTTACCTTTATTTCCATAAACCTTTTAGTTCCTGAGAAATATTTAAAACTTTAAAAATGTATTTTAGTTTGCAATCCAAAAGTATTCATACTGAAACATTAAGATCTACTGACTCCTTGATGGTGATGGAGGTCGGGATCTCAGCCCAGAGTCGGGCGAACTTCACCGGCGTCACGAGTTCCTGAGGGTCTCGGTCTACGTGTGCGTGCAGCATGAGGCGGCAGAAAGAGGCCCGGAGGTCAAAGGGCAGGGTCTCGTCCATCATGCAGAGGAAGATGAGCTCCACGTCCAGCTGCTTGGATATCTCATCTATGGCCAGGTACTGGCGGTCCAGACACATCCGAGCAAAGAGCTTCAGCTGATACCTGTGAGACGGCGAGGTTGATGAACGGCTCAGCAGGTGACATCTGGAAGAGATTTCTAGGCTGAGCTCTACCTGTAGTAGGTGAGGACGTTTTCATCGTGAGCGTTTCCTTGTCTGGCTTCCTGGGCCAGCTGTCGGATGCTCTTATCCTGCTTCTCGTTGGTTTTATCCGTCCACATCAGCCAGACCTTAAACGATTAATCGTGATTAACTGTTAACTAAAATAATTATCAAGTAATTTAGTAACTGATTAATAGATTAGATAGAATATAGACTCAAAAAATACCATTTGATGAAAGAGTAAAACACTCAGAGCAGAAATTAAACCAAAACTGTACAAAAAATATAAACATTTTGGATTAAAAAAAAAAAAAAAAACTTCACTCAGTTAAAATTTTATAAATTTAGTTTTTGTATCCAATTATTAATCATTTAATAAATAATTAATCCCCAGCTCATAGTGATGCTCTTCAGCTGGAGAAGAGCTCACTAAAGGAAAGCTGTTGTCGACTTTTAGACATTAAATGTTTTTCTTTTCTAAAATAGGAAATGAATTATTTGTTCATTTCCATTTTTTCATGTTCTCCTAATATTGTATAAAAAAGGTTGAAGTGGTTAAATCTGCAGAACTGAACAGAATTTGGTGCTGGGAGCAGCTGCTCCTCCGCTCGGCGCTCTACCTCGTCCTCGTCTCCGAACTCGTCCATTCCCAGGAATTCTCCCTGAACGGCTGCAGGATGAGCCTCTTTTGGGACCCGCCGCCTCAAAGCAGAAACAGGAAATGGTTTTACTGAGGAGGAACGGGTTAGCGGGATCAGCATGGGGATCGGCTGACGATAGTCGTACGTCTAGCATGTCAATCTGATAAATAAAACTGGAGCGAAATAAAAATCTGGTTTTTATTCCGTCTTGTTGCCTTTTGGGTTTCAGAAAGTTATCAAACATAACAGCAAAATTATGGGACAAATTCAGTGCATCTCTGGTTTTAAAACTGATAAATATCAGAATCATTAGTTCTGTTATGATCTGTATGCTGCCCCCTGCTGGCCAATGTAAGGGCCTCTGTGGCGGTGCTGGAGGACTGATCATGTTAGAACAATTATTTTTTATCTTATATTGAACTTACAGGAGTTTCTTCTTGTCCAATCCATTTGTTTTCTTAGGTTTTATGATGTAAACATGTTAAACTGATAAATCTGGATTTTTATTCAAAAACTAATTACAGATCTGATCTGTAATTTAAAGACTCTGCTGTCTTTAAAGTTACAGCAGAGACAGTTCCCTCAGTGACAGTATCAACTCTTTCAAAATAAAAGCATTTTTAAAAACAGAGAGGACGTTTTTCCTTCAGCTCTGACTCACTCCGTCTTGATGAGGATGTCCTGGTTCTTGGGGTCCAGCACACATTTACAGATCAGCTCCTGGGTGACGGGGATGGCCACGTTGTTGGACACACACAGATCAGAGAGGTAGTCCAGAAACCTGCACACACACACACACACACCCCAGCAGTGGCTTTTAGTTGTCTGTGGCAGATGAAGGTGAACTAAGAGCAGCTCCCTGCCAGACGTACCGGGGCTCCCGGTTCTTTCGCACCAGGCTGACGAACGTCTCCACCTCCGTCTTGGTGATGTGTTTCTCCAGCAGCTTGCGGTTGTTGTGGAGGAGAGCGGTGATGGTGTCCTCCGCCAGAATGTCGTAGCCGATCTGACTCTGCATCACTCCAAACTGCTTCGCTATGTGTTCCTGCAGAAGCAGTCAGACATGATGTCCATCGTTTCTCATTTACAAACATTTCTGAGGTTTCTTTTCTTTCCATATTGCTTTGCCCAGGTAACCAAACACATCAGATCTTTATACAATCAGGCTCCAAATATTATGGATAAAAAGCCAATCTGCTACCACTGAATAGCAGGTTGGATGGTTTGAGTCAAACCAACCAAACCCTCTGAGCAACCTGTTCCCCTCCTGGCCTGTGGGGGCGCTGCACTAAGAACCACCGAAGGAACCGACAAAAACTTCTGAAGACACTGAGAGCAACTTTCTTCTTCACCAGATGGAAACAAGATGGAGGCGTCAGATTTTAACGATTAGACAAAGACTAATGGACTTTAGTCTTTGGCTAAAAACTTCAAAACATTTCTCCTGCTAGCGCTAGGCTAACACATTAGCTCTGATTGTATTTACCCAGAATGCCCTGCACTGTAGTCCACTTCCTGCTTTTGGAGCTGAAATTCTTTTACTCAAATGTAAATATTCAGGATAGTTTTGAATTAAAGTGGATTAACTTCACTAGTAAACGATCTAACACTCACTCACAGCAGGAAACCAATCCACCTGATCCACCTGATCTACCTGATCTACCTGATCTACCTGATCCACCTGATCTACCTGATCTACCTGATCCACCTGATCCACCTGATCTACCTGATCTACCTGATCCACCTGCTGGTTCAGCCCAGAACCGACCTGGTTCTTGCGGTAGTCCTCCTGCGAGTGCCTCAGCACCCGATAGCAGAGCCGCAGCATGTACTGGTACGGAGCGTTCTTCTGGTCGGCCAGTTCCTCCAGGCGGAGCAGCGGGCCCTCGTCCTCACCGCGGTCCTTAAAGGGAGCCTTCAGGATGCCGAAGATCTGGACACAGACACAGCAGCAATCACAGCAATAACAGCAGCAACCACAGCAGCAATCACAGCAATCACAGCAATAACAGCAATAACAGCAGCAATCAGAGCAATAACAGCAGCAATCACAGCAACCACAGCAACTACAGCAATAACAGCAGCAACCACAAAGGCTAACTGCTGTTAAGCAGAAATTAACCCTCAGTGAGCCGAGAGAAGCAGGTTCATGGCTGCTGTTAGCGGATGCAGCTTGTGCGTCAGATTTACTGGCGTAACAGAAACACACGAATAGAAAAGGTTCCAGCTTGTCACTTTTTATATGTAAAAGAAAAATACAACTAATTGCATTAAAATCTATGTAATTAATTAACCAAAATCAACAAGTTAAACTCCTAGTCCTGGTTTTTATATGTTAAATTCTGCAGTTCATCTGGGTCCAGACTGAAGTTCCCTTTGGCTCGGTTCTGGCCCGGGACAGTAAGTTATTAGAGAAAAGCCTGTCTAGAAGTTTGCTGGCCTGTTTAATCAGACTTTAGGGATCCAACCTGCTTCAGGATGTTCTGCTCTCTCATCAGTTTCTGCCGCTCCCGGTTGGGTTTGGACATGACCACGTCCAGAACCGACTGGCCGCTGTTGGCCACGTCGGCCACGAAGAAAACCAGGTCTTCCAGCAGCTTGATGGCGAACCTGAGGACAAGAAACACCACGATGAAACCCTCACCGCCACTGACGGGCGGCAGCTTCGGGTCAGAACCGGCGGCTTCGGATCGGACTTAGTTTGGGATTGGACTTGGCTTTGGATTGGATTACCGGCGGTCGTTCTGGCTGATGAAGCCGGAGTTGAACTGGTCCACTACGGTGGCCAGCATGGCGCTGGCGTCGTTGGCGAAGTCCAGGTCGCGGATCTCCATGACAGGAACGGAAACGATGGCGAAGGCCTCCTTGTCCTCCTTGGTGGGGCAGGTTCCCAGCTGCAGGGAGACTCATGATGTTCACTCAGCAGAGACAGACTGCCATTCATCTGGGGTTTCTGCCGGACGCACCATGAGCCTGATGGGCCGCTCCTCGTCGATGTCGATGGGAACGTTGGTGCTCTGGATCCAAGTGTTGGTGCACAGATGTCTGAGCCGGACATAAGAGTTCCTGAAGGAACAAAAACATGAAAACATTTCCATATTCAGCTTTTCTCTGAGCCTGAAACCAGGCGACATACACAAGGTTTTCAATAAAAAGCGTCTAGAAAAATTCAGATTTCATCAATATGACACACTTTGGATCCAGTTTGTTTCCTTCTGAAGTAAAGATGCTGTAAAATAATAAACTCATATAAACATGGTATTATTTTAGTCGAAAACTTTGATTTAAATCCTTTTACAGTCATATTCAGGTCATTGGGATTCATTAGGTTTGTTTGTCTTTTGAAAGAAACAGTTAAGCCGATATTATTAATACGTTTTATTAAAAAGACATTTCTGTTTTAAAATGTGATGTTTTTATCGCTGTATAGAATATACTGGATCTCAACTGTGACAGAATAATCTGAAGGCGATCTGTAGTTTTGACAGGTTGCAGTTCACTCCTCTGACCACTTGGTGGAGACATTTTCAGCTTTACGCTCAGAACATCGTAGAGATAACTGGCCACATTTACTGAGGACATAAAGGTTTGCTGCCAAAGCTGACAATACATATGGAAATAAATAAATGATTTGATAAAGTAATTAATGTTCCAAATAATCCAAAAAAATGTATAATTTTCAACAATACTGATTCCACAGTATCACTTCAATTTCCATTTTCTTTCCTATCTTATCGTTTTATTAATTTCCTTTTTCATTTCATGATTTATTTTTTCTAATTTTATTCACATTCTGAATTTATTTAATCATTTTCATTTACTGCCACATTGTTTTAGGTTTTCTTTTTTCCCATGTTCAGAACTTTAGTTGTTTTTTAATTTGTTGGCACTTTTTTAATCAGTCATTGATTTAATATGTTTTCACGTCTGTTTTCTTGTTTATCAATTTATTTACAGATTACAAAGAGTGAGAAAACTCCAATGGTTCTTGTTTTGTTAATGTAATATTTGGCACATTTATTTATTTTTGTATAGAATTTTGTCAGGAATCGTCCTCCATATGTGCTCTGTATAATCAGACTACTTGATGGGAAACTGAGATATTAATTGGTGCTTTTTGCCTTCAGATCAGATTTGTTCAACAAACAGTTGAAGTGAAGCTGAAAAATATTTTTTTTTCAAGCAGAGATAAATTCAGCTTTGATTTGAAACGTGTCTGGACTTTTATTGTGAAACAGCAACAGGAAGTTCCTCACCGCGGGACAAAGGAGTCGGTTTTCTGCAGGGTCGTCGGGTCGAGCTCGAACAGCGAGGCGATGTCGTTGCCATGGGGAACCACCACCAGCTTGTACTTGATCCGTTCGCCATGGAAACGCTTGCTGCTGCGGCTGGCGTCCATCTGCAGAAACACAAACCTTCCAGTGTCTGTTTCACTCGCCTTCGCCCCCTGGTGGTGAGGAGAGGAAACTCACCGAGGACGACAGCTCAGGGTTGTCCCCTTTGTACCCTGGGTTCTCCTGCAACAACAACAGTTATTTCCAGGGATTTCTCCATCCAGCAGCACTGAGGAGTAAAACACCTGCTGCTGTGCAGAAGTCTTGGGTCACCCCTGTGGGATTCCTCTAAACAGATTTTAACATACTGACCTAATTTCCCTGATTTGCACAAATGTAACTTCTGACCTTGTTAAATCCCAGCACTGTAATCTTTTTTAGCAGAATATTATGATTAATTGTGTCAAAATCTTTCTACAAATCAAATAAAAATAATACGCAATATAGATTTTTGTCAGCTGAATTCATTAATAACATCATTACCATTAATGTAGCTCTGTTGTTTCTAAAATAAAGTAAATTAAAGTTTATCCATAAAACTATGCAGACATGCTGCAGAGAGAAGAATTAAACAGAAACATGGTGGTTACCTCGGCAGCCAGGTAGTTTCCGGTGGCCAGGTGTTTGAACCTGTACAGGCTGTTCCAATGCCCCGCCCCCCCGCGGCAGGGGTCATGGTGGACGACCTGACGGACCAATCAGGACACAGAGACCACTTACAGGTGAAAGGTGAGTCAGAGGGAGTGTTTGCTTCTTGTTTCTGTAAATTTGTCTCCTTCTGTTCTCCATCTTTAGTCGACCTGTCTGCCGCACACCTCACCGCCGACTCACTGCTCTTTCAAAGCAGATTCTCCTCCAAACATCAAAAAATAAACTTTGTGTGATTTCTAATCATTCTATGTTTTTGTTTTTTAAAAATAAAATCACAAAAGAACATTGTACATATTTTATTCTTCATCTTCTCCTCTGTGTGTTTATCTGTTTCTGTCGTATTTACTAACCTTATGGGACTAAAGCCTGGTCCTGCTGCAGTGTTTAGGGTTAAAGGTCAGGTTTAGAGGGACGATGTAAATTAAGATTGGAACAGACCAGTAATGGTCAAAAAGGGATTCAGTAAATAAAATGATTTCTGTCAATGGAAACTCTTCAATTGTGTAGAAATACCAGCTTGTGGTGTGTGTGTGTGCGTGTGTGGGTGTGTGTGTGTGTGTGTGTATCCCTCGCCCCCCCAGAGCGCGTGAGCGGTTATCCGCGGTGGCCCACAC
>NW_006800410.1:288028-292691 GCF_000485575.1 Poecilia formosa
GTGTGTGTGTGCGTGTGTGTGCATCCATGTGTGTGTGTGTGTGTACCTCGACCTCCCACAGGGCGTTGGAGCTGGTAGCCGATGTGGCCGACTGCCTCAGAGTCGTCCTCAGGAAGACGTGCAGCTTGCTCTTGTATTCGTCGCAGGTCAGAAACTTTTCCTGCTCGGCGTGAAACAATCGGACGACGTCGCCCTGGGAGACAGCCGGGGTTAAAACTACGTTTCCCAGGGTTCATTTCTTCAGACAGGTGAGCTGGCCCTGTGCTGACTCACTCCTTTCAGGACTTCCTCTCGGTGGTCGTTGAACATCATGAACAGGTTGATCTTCCAGCTCGTATTGCAGTTCACAGAGTTGACCTGCAGGGGGAGGAAGACACACGTCAGAGTGCAGCAGGTTGAGGAAATGATGTTTTTATCATTACATGTTATGTTTACGGTTATTTTTTAATCTTCTTTAGACATTTAGCTTCTGTTGTCTCTTTGTTGGACTCATTTAGTCTCTTTTACCAAAGTTTAATGATTTTTTGTTGCTCGGTTCGGTTTGAGTGCAGTCTGACTCTCAGATCGTTTCTCATATTTTGTGTTTTTGTATATTTTTCTGATTTCCCATCTTCTTGCCGTCTCACCTCCTTGCAGCCTGGATGGTCGCTGAGCTCGTAGTTGGAGGCGTGAAGCGGCTGGCCGGCGTTCACCGGGTTCATGATGACTTTATCTCCCACAACCACCTGCAGCACAAACAGCATTACAAACAGCATGACCTCCACAGTCACGCGGAGGTCACGTAAAGGTCACGCGGAGGTCATGTAAAGGTCACGTGGAGGTCACGTAAAGGTCACGTGGAGGTCACGTAAAGGTCACGCGGAGGTCACGTAAAGGTCACGCGGAGGTCACATGGAGGTCATGTAAAGGTCACGTGGATGTCACATGGAGGTCACATGAAGGTCACGCGGAGGTCACATGGAGGTCATGTAAAGGTCACGTGGATGTCACATGGAGGTCATGTAAAGGTCACATGGAGGTCATGTAAAGGTCACGCGGAGGTCACGTAAAGGTCACGTGGAGGTCATGTATTATGTATTTTGTTACGTTGTCTCCGTTGGCCCGGAGTTTCCAGAACGGTTGGATGAAGAGCCAGGACCCCTCGTTCCCCGTCCCGTCCAGCGTGACGCGCATGGCGTTCTTCTCCAGCAGCGCCGGCAGACGCTTGTTCACCGTCAGATATTTGTTACTCTTCATGTGGAGAAGCTGCACATGAGACGAACATGTGGAGAGAGAGAGAGAGAAAAGCTGCGTTCACATGGCAGAAATTATGATCGATATCTGACTTCTGCATTGTACTCCTGACGTTTTTATCCCACACATCCAATCTCTCCACTTCCATCCCTAAATGTTCTCGGATCGTTTTCAGAGCGTCTGAACGCTCATGTTCGTTTTATCCGTCACGAACGTGAGACATGCGCCATAATTCTGCAGCAGAAGAAGAATCTGGACGTAAACAATGAAAACAATAATAATGAAGTGATGAAAGAAGTCTGAGTCAGTGAACGCATCACAGCCCAACTCCACCACTCCTGGTCCGACTCCAAAGAGAACCGGGTCTGAACCGGGTCAGTCAGTGCTCCAGGAAAGTCTGCTGCTGTTAGCTGTTAGCTTCCTTCATATTTCTGCTCACGGTTCAGGTTTTTTCCTCTGTGTTTGTGTTTGGGGTTAACCACCGATCTGCTCCCATCTGCATCCGCTCCCCTGTAATTAGCTCTTCTGGTAGTTTTATCATCTCAGTTTAGTTCATCTGCCTCTTTAATCCGGAGCGTGTCGTTAATCTCACAGCTCCACTCTCACCATCCCATAATAACCGCCCAGTTTAAATCTCCACTGGCAGAAACATCAGGCATTTCCTTTAACCCCTCCTTCATCACACACACACACACACACCTACACACACACACACACACACACACACACACACCTGTGTGTTGACGCGCCGTTATCTCAGAGTCAATATTGACGGAGCTTCAGAGCAGTAAAGTTCTCCAGATGAGAGACGCGGCGGGGAGGGAGTCCTGCTGCTCTGATAACCTCTGATCAGCCCAGATTAACATAATCTGGACCTGGTAGACACACAGGTTAGGCTCCAGATTAACAGATAATCTATACCCTGAAACCATGTTAGGATCCGGATTAACAGCTAACCCCCTAGACCTGCTGGTCTGGACTGCGGCTCTGTAACCATGGTTACCGACCCGGTTCCTATCCCAGATGCTTCGGATCGGCTCTTTGATGTCGGGAAAGGACGGTGAATGCCCTGGTCGTCATGGAAACAGGGAACGCCCTGTCTGGCCAGTAAAAAGTGAGTAAAACTCATTCATGAGCCGCTGTTGACTCGACATCGCCATGACGACCGGATTCTCCAAACTGACTGCAGGTAGGATACTGATGAGTCAGAGCTGCTCCGCACGACCACATTCACAAAGGAACGTTTAAACATTCATAATCTGGTGAATTATATTCCTATGAAGACAAACATGACCTTTGACCTCTGTAGGGAAGCTGTCCTGATTTAAAGGAACCAACAGTTGTTATCAATACATATCGATCACTTTCCATCCGGAGCCGATCCATTTCAGATTAAAAACATTTAAACTCGTTGAAGGAAAGAAAAGGCCATGTGAGCATCATGGCTGGTGGAGTGGCCACAAAACGATTCTGGATCAGCTGAGTGGAACCGACCCAGGAAGTAGAAACGGAACCACCAGATCAGTCAGTCTGGAACCGGTCTGGATCTGGTCCAGATCCGGACTGAAATGTTTTCTGTCCTCATTCAGATGTTCTGATGATGAAGATGACAGATCTGATGGCATGGAGAGAAGCTCTGCAGGGTTCTGCTGCAGAACCAGAACCAGAACCGGGTCCAACCTCAGCGTGTCATCATGCTGCGTTCGCTGAGCTTCAGAGGAAGCAGGAAACGCCGGTTACCTGGATGACGGTTCCGTATTTGACGACGTCGCCATGGACCTTCCTGTTCTCCGTCTCATTCTGCTTCTGCTCCAGGTTGGACGCGTGCTGCAGAACCAGAACAGAACCAGATCAGAACCAGAACCAGAACCAGACCCAGCAGAACCTCCTCTACCTACCGAGCCCCTTACCTGCAGCTTCTGCAGCAGAACCACGTCGGCGATCTTGTCCTTCTCATGTTTGGCCTGCTTGGCCTTCCAGTACTGCTTCTGGGCCGAGTAGCGGCTCATCGGACACACCTTGAACAGGCAGTCTGGAAAACAACAGAACCTCTTCTAGAACTCTGTTTGGGCTGTGAGAAACCATCTGATGAACAGAAAAAGAACCGAACCCAGAACCGATAAATATATAATCAGTTTTAATGACATCACTGATATTATGATCTTATTATTCCTGGAATAAAAGTTTTATTCTTGTAAAGGAGTGAAATTAATCTGGAAGTTTCTGAGTTTTTTGGTGGGAATTTTCTTCTTTATTTCCCTGGGGTTAGGTCGCGCTGCGTTCATGTCACGTTGCGTTCAAGTCGTGTTGCGTTCAAGTCATGTTGCGTTCATGTCGCGTTGCGTTCAGGTCATGTTGCGTTCATGTCACGTTGCGTTCAGGTTGTGTTGCGTTCAAGTCGTGTTGCGTTCAAGTCGTGTTGCGTTCAAGTCATGTTGCGTTCATGTCACGTTGCGTTCATGTCGCGTTGCGTTCAGGTCATGTTGCGTTCATGTCACGTTGCGTTCAGGTTGTGTTGCGTTCATGTCACGTTCCGTTCAGGTTGTGTTGCGTTCATGTCACGTTGCGTTCAGGTTGTGTTGCGTTCAAGTCATGTTGCGTTCAGGTTGTGTTGCGTTCAAGTCATGTTGCGTTCATGTCACGTTGCGTTCATGTCATGTTGCGTTCATGTCACGTTGCGTTCATGTCATGTTGCGTTCATGTCACGTTGCGTTCATGTCACGTTGCGTTCATGTCATGTTGCGTTCATGTCATGTTGCGTTCATGTCGTGTTGCGTTCAGGTCGTGTTGCGTTCAAGTCGTGTTGCGTTCATGTCATGTTGCGTTCATGTCATGTTGCGTTCAAGTCGTGTTGCGTTCATGTCATGTTGCGTTCATGTCACGTTGCGTTCAAGTCGTGTTGCGTTCAAGTCGTGTTGCGTTCATGTCGTGTTGCGTTCATGTCACGTTGCGTTCATGTCACGTTGCGTTCATGTCACGTTGCGTTCATGTCACGTTGCGTTCATGTCATGTTGCGTTCATGTCATGTTGCGTTCAGGTCGTGTTGCGTTCATGTCGTGTTGCGTTCATGTCACGTTGCGTTCAGGTCGTGTTGCGTTCATGTCGTGTTGCCTTCAAGTCATGTTGCGTTCATGTCATGTTGCGTTCATGTCATGTTGCGTTCATGTCATGTTGCGTTCATGTCGTGTTGCGTTCAGGTCGTGTTGCGTTCATGTCACGTTGCGTTCATGTCACGTTGCGTTCATGTCATGTTGCGTTCATGTCATGTTGCGTTCAGGTCGTGTTGCGTTCATGTCACGTTCCGTTCATGTCACGTTGTGTTCAGGTCGTGTTGCGTTCAGGTCGTGTTGCGTTCAGGTCGTGTTGCGTTCAGGTTGTGCTCCGTTCAGGTTGTGCTCCGTTCAGGTCGCATTGCGTTCATGTCGTGTTG
>NW_006800410.1:293713-301056 GCF_000485575.1 Poecilia formosa
CTTGTTCAGGTTGCATCGTGTTCAGGTCGTGTTGCGTTCAGGTCGTGTTGCGTTCAGGTCGTGCTGCGTTCAGGTCGTGTTGCGTTCAGGTCGTGCTGCGTTCAGGTCGTGTTGCGTTCAGGTCGTGTTCCGTTCAGGTCGTGCTGCGTTCAGGTCGAGCTGCGTTCAGGTTGCATCGTGTTCAGGTCATGCTCCGTTCAGGTCACATTGCGTTCAGGTCGTGTTGCGTTCAGGTTGCATCGTGTTCAGGTCGCACTGCGTTCAGGTCGCACTGCGTTCAGGTCGTGTTGCGTTCAGGTCGTGTTGCTTTCAGGTCGTGTTCCGTTCAGATTGCATCGTGTTCAGGATGCATCGCGTTCAGATTGCATCGTGTTCAGGTCGCACTGCGTTCAGGTCGTGTTGCATTCAGGTCGTGTTGCATTCAGGTCGTGTTGCATTCAGGTCGTGTTGTGTTCTGGGAATCGGTGCTCTAGGAGTGCTGACAGGACCCGACATGCAGCTCTGAAGGTTTTCACGGAAATGTGATCAGAGCCTGAAGGCTCAGCTGGTAACTCGCCAGCAGATGCTTTGTTTTCATTTCCCTGCGCTGCAACCCGGCCATCCAGCCGCTCCCTGACCTCCTCCTCCTGTCTTCTGGACCCGTCTTGCTTCCAGAACCCGTCTCAGTCCAGAGTGTGACTCTGAACCGAGATCTGGAGCCGTTGTGACATCTGGACCAGAGGAGTGAAAGGAACCCTGTCAATATTGACTCTCCTGCAGGATCCTGGGTGTTTCCTGCTTCCACTGTGTGTGTTTGTCAAACAGCAGATATTTCTCTCTCTGTGTGTGTGTGTGTGTGTGTGTGTGTGTGTGTGTGTGTGTGTGTGTGTGTGTGTTTAATGTTCCGAGTCGTTGCTTTGGTCCAAACGGGTTCGAATCCGTTTCACACGGCCCAGCCACACAGCTCTGTTTGTTTTTCACATCATCTACAAGACATTAAAAATGCATCTAAAACCAGATTTCATTACAAAATAAATCATTAAAATACATTTATTTATTATAGATAACACAAGAAATTAATTTCAAATCCCTATTTTATTATTTCTTTGTGGTAGGACTTGATTAATTTTTTAAATCAGATTCTCTACTTTCAGTTCAAAAATCATTTTTGTTGCTAAACTCCTGAATAAACAGACACAGAAACTCCAAACCAAAATATATTTATAGTTTTTAATCTGTTTTTCAACCATCAGATTGTTTTTCTATCTGTTCATCTTTCCAGAGTTTCTCTGATCATTCCTGGAGCTTCTTTGGAATCCGGACTGTGCTAACATTAGCATTAATTAGCTGACATTTTCCTGGGTTTTTCTGCGTTCCTCCTGACAGAACCGGTGGAACTGGGTCGGAACGTTTTGATCTCAAACAGGAAAGTTTAGTCAGACTGACAGTCAGAAACTCTGAATATAAAGTTTCAGCTGTCAGTCTCTGTCTGTGATCCACTTCTAAACTGGACCGGCCCCCCCGGGTCCCGGCAGAGCCGACCAGATGGACCGGCCCCTCGGAACCAGCCGGGCCGGTCCCTGGCAGCGGTCAGCCTGGTGTTGCTGCGGCTCCCTGCGGATCGGAGCTGGACTCGCTCTAAAGGCGTTATTTCTGTTCCTCATGCAGCTTTAATGGCTTCCTCTGGTTCTGACCCAGGAACAGTCTGGTACCAGTTCTCAGACTGGTTCTGACCCATTCGTTATGTCACCGTTTGTACATAAAACATGTTTTATATTCCAGCTGAATGAAGTGAACCAAGCAGAAGAAAAGACTCAGTTTAATTAAAATCTCAGAAACGACACATTTCATCCAGAAGAGGAAAAATTTAACTTTTCACTTTTTTAATAACTAATTATACATATTGATAATTTAATCTGATTCTTTGAAATCTAAACCACATTAGCTTGGATTTATTTGTAATGTTCCTGCTGCTTTCCTCTCATTCAGACCCAACCTGGGAACAAAAAGACGGTTTTCCTGCTGCCTTTAATGCTTCCTGTCTCTGACAATGTGTGATTCATAACTTAACCTTTACCAAATGTTTTACAGTGTGAAACAACAACGATGGAAGCAGAAGGTGAAACTGATGAAATTATTTGTTTTGGAGAGAGGAAGACGTGCAGGAAACGGTGTGAGGCTGGGAATCGAACCGACGACCCGTCCTCCGCACATGGAGACGGCCGGAGGCCCAAACACGTTTCAACCGTTTTTAATTTGAGGTTTAGGCTGTTTCCCTCCCGATGGTCCGGTCGACCCGGTTCCACTAGAACCAGAACATCTGCTCCACCTCCAGCTACTGTGGTTCTGAGTCAAACCAGCCTGTTCCCCTCCCGGCCTGTGGGGGCGCTGCACCAAGAACCACTGAGGGAAACGACACAAAAACCTCTGAAGACACTGAGAGCAACTTCCTTCTTCACCAGATGGAAACAAGATGGAGGCGTCAGATTTTAGCGGTTGGAGGATTTCTCTTGAGGCTAAAGACCAGGAGCCATTTCTGCTGCTAGCGCTAGGCTAGCACGTTAGCTTTGGTTGTATTTACCCAGAATGCCCTGCCACTTCCTGCTTATTACCTTTACAAATGAACTTATAGAAATAATCAATTTGAAATTAAAGTTGTGAGAAACATGTTTTTCTCTAATTTAAAAATTGTAAAAAATCAGCTAACTGGCCGTTGTCATGGTAACTGGCGACCTGAACCTTTCATGGTAAAAGCTTGATATTCCTGGTTTTATCTCTGGGTGGAGACAGGAAGCGTTACCTCTGAACTTTTTGGGCGGGTTCTCCAGATCTCCAGCAGCCGGTTCCACGACGCAGCGATCGTCCACCAGCCTGCAGAGACACAAGCAGAAACACCTGATAACCTGCAACCACATGGACCAGCAGCCTGCAGACGGCCTCACTAACGCTTCAGAAAACCAAAGAGAGGCGCAACAACGGAGCAAAAAAAAAGTTTGTCAATTTAATCTAGAATTAGGAATAAATTCAGTTTATGATCTGAGAAAAACTAAAAATTTAAACTAGTTTAGTTCTGAGGAATGTGCCAAAAAATACTGGATTTCAAGATATAAACTCTTTTCTCTCCTGTTATCCCAGTAACTTTCTGGTCAACACTAACTGAGCTGAAACTGGGAACATTTGATTGGATTTAATGTAAACAGAAAAACTACAAGCAACTCTAAATAACTTTATTCAGGTTGTTTTCTGTCTGGTGACGGATGGAAGGCCTCCTTTCCATCACCCTCATCTTCAGCTCCCTCCTCTGAGTCTCTGTCAGATTAAAAATAAATAAAAGATTCTGGAAACAGAAATATCTGTAGATCCAAATAAATAAAGTTTGATGGTTAAAAGTTCTAACTATAGGTCACCAACATTACAAAGTCAAACATGGGTCACTGTTTTTAAACATTGTTTCTGATGATAAACTTGGAGGTTATCATGTTATTCTTGTTAATGAATCATGAACTGATTCTAGTCTGAACCTCAGAACAAAACGAACATTCATCCTCAGATCTTCATATTAAACCTCTGAACATAACCAAGACATCCCAATCTATTGGCTGGACTTCGAAGTGTTAAATAAAAACATTTCAGCAATAAAACATCTGAATTAAATTTCAATAACAGACAGATATTAAAAATGGCCGCCGTCCCGTTCATTTCCAGCCAATCGGCAGCGAGATGACGGCGTGCCGGCTGCAGGAGGCTGATGGTGGGCAGGAGAACCGGATGCGACTCGTAAAGCGGCTGAAATGAAAGCTGAGCTGCAGGACGGCCGTCTGCGCACAGGAAGCGCCTCTATTTATAGACGCGCTTTCACACGGTTTCTAACGCGGTTTTAACTCAGCTCCACATGTTGGTCACGACGAAAAACGCTTCACATCCGACAGCAGTTACTGTTTATTACCGTTTATTACTGTTTATTACTCTGTAATAAAGGTGCATGCAGACCCGTCCTGATCAGTGTTTGATTTCTGGAGATGTATTTGGTTCCTGATGCGAGTCGCTTGGTTGAACTGAGCTGCTGAGCTTCATAAAGAGGACAAAGCCTCATCTACCGACAGAATATCAAATGAAACTGAATTAAACACAAAACTGCTTGAGAGAAAGTTGAACTTTTGCCTTTTTTTGGGTTAAAAATAAAGACGAAACAGACATGTTTAAAAATGTATCTTAATATTTATTAATATTTATAGAAATTAAGATAAAAAAAATAATAATAAAGATGATTTAAAGGCTCATCTCAATGTTTTTGGTGTTAAATGTGTTGACGGAAGACAAGAAGTGTTCTAAAAATAAAACTTCCTGGTTATCAGACGAGCTGCACCAGTTACACAGCATTACAACAGGAACGCAGCTGAACCAGGCAGCACAGCTCAGTCACGTTTCATCAATATATATTCATCATGCAGAATCACAACCAGACATTCAGTCACAAACATCATAACAACTGTTATAATGATGGTAATGAGGCTGTTTTCCTCCTGACAGTTTCTATTATCTCCAATAATGATGACACACAACTCAATAATCCCGCCTGCGGTTAGAAATGCTGTCAGTCGCCTGAAGTTCTGGAGCCATGTTGGGTTTTGTTTGGGTTCTGGTCAGTTCTTCAGGTTCAGGACCAAATAAAGAGTTCAACCTTTTTCATTTTCATGTTTCAGAGTTTATTTCTATTTAAGGAGCTGCTGGTTTTACTGAAGCAGTTGGAGCATGTCTGTGTCTGTGTGTGTGTGTGTGTGCTCATCAACTATCAACCCTGCTGTTTAGGACAAAACAGAGCTACTCTTTACAGCTGGACACACATGACTTCATCAGTCTGAGGAGCATTTCTGCTTCAGGAGCAGCCGCCGCGCTAAGGGGCCGTTAGCTAACAGCCATGCTACCAGGCCGTTAGCTAACAGCCATGCTACCAGGCCGTTAGCTAACAGCCATGCTACCAGGCCGTTAGCTAACAGCCATGCTACCAGGCCGTACGCATTAACCCAGAGCTGCTAGCATGTTGCATTAAGGAACTGCTAACGTGTATTTCAGCAGGAGTTGCTTGTCTGAGGACATTGCTGCTGTCTTGCCAGCAATGTTTAGTCCACTTTAGTCCATTTGCTAGAAAGTCCAGTCTGGTTGGTCAGGTGTGAACGCTAATTGACCTCTGACCTCTGGTCCTCCAAACCTCAGTCCGGGTTCGGTTGAAGTGAACTCTGGTTCAGTTTGAATGTGAACGCCAAGCTCCACTTCTGTGTTTGGGTTTAGTTTTGTTGACATGTTTCCCGTGTCAGTGACGCCATCTGAGGTTGGATTTTCCTCGTTTCTAAACATGCAGCAGAGTCCCGTATTTACATGACCTGCAGAGTTTCCTCTGACACCGGCAGCATTTTTACTCCCAGGCTCTAATAAAAAGCCACAACCTGTAAACAAATCAGGAGTCTGCAAATTATGATGTAAATTTGTGCCAGGCTGTGAGGCCGCTTCCTGAGCGCTGACCTCCATTAGCACCACTGAATACCTTCACACTTCAGGTCTCATTCCTGAAAACTGCAGACCTGTTTTCTGTTTTGTCTCTTCGTTCTGCTCTCCTTTAAAACGTGGCGGCTGTAGCTTTTATGCGTCATTACTCTCCCTCCACTTCTTCCTCTGTTTTTCTTTCCAAGTTCAAAGCTTCTTCCTTTCAGACTGTTTTACTTGAAGAGCAGCCAATCAGCTCCTTTGTCTGTCTCTGGGTGTTTTGTAGGTGTGTGTCGCCGGCTGATTGCTCCATTCACTCTCCCTCAGGTGTGTTGACTCAGTCCTAAAGCGTCTCCAACCAGACGCTCAGAAATGGTTTTTCATTCTGGCCGCAGCAGAAATAACCACCAGGATCCAGAAACTAAACCAACTCCGTCACACATGAGCAGATCAGCATCTGCAGAGGAACGGATCTCACAGAATCAGAACCTGCATGTTTTCCTGAACTTCACCACAAAGGTCCCTAAAACCTGCAGCTCTTCAGAAATTTCACTCTGGATCAGCCACAGATGTGGAACTTGAGCCATCCCTAATTTGTTTAAGGCTGGTCCACACGGTTCTGGTTTCACATCCAGTTTTCCCTGCTCCAGATCAAATGTAGTGGAGAAATCGGCTCATAATTCATCCATCCATCCATTTTCTGTACACCCTTGTCCCTGGTGAGGTCGGGAGGGTTCAGCTCATGATTAATGAATCATATTAAATATGAACAGGATTTGTGAACGGTTGAGATGGTCAAACGAACAGAACCAGAAACGACGGCGGGTCATCTGCTGCGTCCTGCAGCTCTGAGCCGATCAGCAGGATTTGACTGTATGGAAAGCAGCCGGTCCATCTTCCCTCCGTCGACCCGATTCAAGCGTCCCGCTCTGAAACCCATTTACCTGATAAACAGGAAACACTTTGGGGCAGAAAAAGCCGGATCTCTGGACGTTTGTCTGTGTTTGACTTGATGGGTGGAGGAGGAGCAGGAATATTTACACGGCTGCAGTCGGCTGAAGACGAGCCGGAGACACGAGGAAGTCGTTCCACTGAAACTCAACAGGAAAAACAAAGATCCGAACCGAACCGCTGACGTTCTGCCCACAGCGCAGCGGGGAAACTCAACATGGCCTAATTAAAGCAGTGGAGCTGCTGCTAACACGCCAATGCTAATGTGTTTTTCTATTTACCACTTTGGCTAACTTTGTACACATTTAGCATACAGCTTCCCCTACATTAATTTTTTCAGATAAATTATAATAAAGTGATAATTTTCAGTTGAATAAAATTTGACTTTTATGTTGAAGTTTTAACTGTTAAGAATTCTTGAAGTAATTAAGTGTTTATATTCATGCTCTTATTTTGAAGTAGGTGACGCTTGTTCTGTTTCCTCCCCCAGTAACTCCATTCAAAAGAAGAAACATGGTGGAACAAAACAAAACACAGAAACCAGAGAACAATTATGAATATAGATACAATATCTAAGGTGGTTATGGAACATTAATGATGTCAAAATTAAATATGCACTTGAGCCTAATAGCCTTTCCAGGGCAGAAATTATTTAAATTGAAATTAGCACATTAGCATTAGCTTCCACTACATACTGTGTGTTTGTATCGCTTTAACAACTGATTTTAATAAAACCCAACAGGGGTCAGAGGTCATTTAGCCCCAAAAATCAGCTCAGTTCAGTCCTGAATGGCTGAATTCAGATAAAAACTCACAAAGATCCGTTCCGTCCAGTGAACTGTTCATTTACTTCCATCCAGTGAACTGTTCATTTACTTCCATCCAGTGAACTGTTCATTTACTTCCATCCAGTGAACTGTTCATTTACTTCC
>NW_006800410.1:301556-306598 GCF_000485575.1 Poecilia formosa
CACACACACAGACCTGCAACAAAGGTTTCAACCCTAATTGGACCTGACCCGTCAAAGATCCACACAGAACTTCCTCTGACAAACTCGAACCGGGTCTGGACCTGGACGGGCTGCGACCCGGTCCAGCAGAACCTGAGTGTGTTTCTGTTCCAGTTCTGCTGGTTTGCAGTGAAGAGTTTTATTTGCTCCTGATGGTCCGTAAGAAGAACCGGTTCTGACCCGACGGCTCAGGCAGAGGTCCGGTTCTGCTGCCTCCGTCCAAAACCAAACGTTACCGTGGAAACCAGCTGGACCCGAGTGGACCCAGATCAGCTTCATGTTTTAGATCCTCTGCTCGACCTCATGATCATCTATACATGATCAATATTGTAACCAATAAAATTTAAAATAAAACGTGACATCTCTGGTTTGTTCTGAGGGACATTCATTTTTTCATTACATTGAGCAAATTAACTCATCATAATAAATTAGTTTTGCTTCATTTCTTCACTTTCTGACGTTTTCTGTCTGAATCTCACAAAAGCGCAGGAAGAGCCTTTAAACCGGAGCAGACAGGATCTGACCTGCAGGCCTGACCAGACGTCACAATACACAAAACGAAAACTGCATGAAAATATTTATGACACCTGCTGTGATTTCTGCCTGTCTGAACTTTGACCTGAGTGTAACTGCAGCTGAGCTTCAGTCAGTCGTTTGGTCTTTGTGAAGAGCTGAAGGATAAAATCCCCCAACAGAAACGGAACCAGTAAGAAACATGGTGGTGGCAGCATCATGATGGAGAAAACCTGCAGAATAGCTGAGCCTGGGTCAAAGGTCAGCTTCCAGCAGGACAACCAGCCAGAGACATTATTGGATGGTTCCAGTCAAAGCAGACTCATGTGTTAGAATGGCCTAGTCAAAGTCCAGACCTTTATCCAGCTGAGAATCAATGGAAACACTTTAAATTTGAAGCCCACAGACTCGTTTACACAGATTGTTAGGATGTTTAGAGAGAAAAGCCTTCAAAATGGAAAAATCTGAAACTTTATGATGCTTTTTATCATGCAGTTTCCCTCTTGATGCTCCATGACCGGACTGATGGGCAGATAAAATCACTTTATGTGTTTATAGAAACCTGATCACAGATACTGGACACAACATTTCTTCTGGAAACGTCTCAAAACCTCGACGTAAAATAACTCAAACTACAGATGGAAGCAGAAAATTCCCAAAACATTCCAAGTCTGTCGCTTTGAGATTCTGGACAAAAACCTGATCAAAACCTAAAAACATCCAACGAATAAAACCAGAAAATAAAATGTTCTGGAGAAAACTCAACGACTCCTTTGATCCAGTCAGTGGATTCAGATGAAACCATTAAAAATGTCAACTTTAATCAGTCAAACTCTCTTAAATCCTCTGATTTTCATGATAAAATCCTAATTCTGATGCTCAAACCATTAATAACCTGATAGCTCAGCAATAATCATCTTTAAACAGCTTTTTAACTCAACTTTTAGTTTTATTTTATTCTAAACCATAAATAAAACACTTAGACTTTTTATTTTCTTATTTTAAACCTACATTTTTAAAAATGTAAATGAGTTTGACACTTTTATGAAATTATGTTTGTAAAATGTTTATTTAATTAAACAAAGTTTGTGTTTCAGTGAAGTGATTTTTTATTATTATTACCATAATGATTGGGACTCACCCCAGGGTGCTGATGAAGCCGTTCACCGACCCCTCCGCGTACAGAGACACGATGTCTCCGATGTGGAGGAAGCTGGAGGCAGAGTCTGACATCCTGCAGCCGCTTCAGGCGCCTCCAGCAGCGGGGAGATCCTGCAGGTGGAGCCGCAGATGGGGCTCCCTGTGCCGGCCTGCCTGGCTCGCCGGACCCGTCCGGACCCGGGTGCACTGGGACCAGAGGTTCAGGACTCAGCAGCTGCAGCCGCTCCTCGGACCCGCTGCCGGGTTCTGCATGAAAACAAAAACGCGAACCGGTTCCCAGAAACTTTCCCGGGCCGAGTGTGTGCAGCAGGTCCGGGTCCTGCGTGGACTGTGCGGGTCGCGGCGCTTCCACGCGGCGGGGCGGCTCGGTCCCTCCCTCGGTGAGAATGTGAAGACTCTCCGGCGGGGAGAACCAGGAAGTGCGCCGCGGCGCTGATAAGGCTGCCAGGCGGCTTCAAGACTGAACAGCCCGCTGCAGGGCAAACAGGAGCGCTCTGCCCCGCGAGCACGCGCGCACACACGCATGGACACGCGCACACCCTGGCACATCCACGCCCCCTCCGCCTTGAGAACCAAAACAAGGTCAGCCTCACCTAAACTCAAAGTTTCGGTTTGTTGATGAATGCTGAGAACAGAGGGAAGAACAGCAAAGTTCAAAGGTCAACCTGAACCAATCAAACCTGTGGAACCTCAGGAGCCTCTGAGCAGGAGCTCAGTGGGAGTGGACCCAGAGAGAAGCACGGTGGTGGCAGCAGCATGACCTTCAGGTTTCTGACTGGAAACTGAGTTCAGCTGAGTTCCAGCACATCAGCAGGTCTGGAGTCCAGAACTAAACCAGACAGAAGCTGCAGGAGAGACTGATGAGGTCAAACTGACGCCGTCAAATGATCAGATATAAGTATTACGAGTATAAACTGGTCCTTAAGGTGCCATCTTTGTTTCATGTTAAATTGTTGGTTCTGCATTATTTTTTTACCTGAAACCGTCCCAGTGCTGCCCTCTGTGGGTTGAAAAGTTGCTACTGCACCTGAATATTCATATTGGTTCCAATGGTCCAACTTGGCCACGCCCCCAAGGGCATCTTGACTCCGCCCACTTTTGGTCGTCATTTCCTAAATTTGCCAGAGGGTGGAGCTATGCTCTCACTTTTTTAAAGGATCATTTTATTAACAGAGATTGTATAGTTGATTTTATTTGTAGGTTATTTTGTTAATTTTGAAAATGTCTTTCAGTTCCACTGTTAATATTTGTTTGAAAAAAACAAAAGATTTTTGAGAGGGAGCTCTTGCAGCTTTATGCCATCATTATGTTACTTGAAAATGATCTCAAGAGAAAACAATACTATCGTTCATCGCCATAACTCTGGTTTGTTTGTTAACTTACAGGTTGACTGATCTTCGCTTTCTGAGTCTTTGAACTAAAACAGTCTCATGCTGCAGTTCAGCGGCCCTCCAGCAGGAGGTGCTCTCTGTGGGACTTCCTGTCTGCACACCTGGTCCAATCAGCTGCTTCTTGCAGCTGTTGAACTGCTGAGGCGACGCAGACGGACAGTGGCCCTGGAGGACCATCTGTTTAAATGATCCCAGGTTCAGCTTCCATCAGGATGACCTCTGACCCCTGAGGCTGGGTGGTGACTGGCTGAACCTTCAGTCGATGTGAACTGCTGAAGAAGAGACGATGCGTTCCTCTCAACCGTTTTCAGGAAGTCTGTGGCTTTTCATCGTCAACCACAGTTTTCTGTCAGAACACAGAAAACCACAGAAGAAGAAGATTTCCCCCGAAAGACGTGCAGACTGGGCGTGTGCCGAGTTCTGCCGACCAACTTCCTGTTTCCTCCATCGAACCAGCAGCCAGCACACCGGCAGACTCAGCTCAGCGCTGATGAAGAGGAGGAGGATGAAGATGATCCTCGCTCTGCTTCCTTAGAGTCTGAAGTTTCATCTGTAGAATTTATCATCGGGACGTTTCAGTCACAAGATGGCCGCCAGGACGGGGTTCACTGGAGAGACACGAGCGGTCAGTATCTGACCTGAGAGAGGAAGAACCGTCCATCCATCCATCCAGAGGTCAGAGGTCAAGCCTCCCAGAGTGATGTTGTTCTGGGTCAAAGGTCAGTCAGGGTTCCTCTCTGGGAGATGAAAGCATCAGTTCATCAGCAGGTCTGCCAAGTCCACCTCACTGCAGCAAACAGGAAGGGGCGGGACGGACCGCTATCAGTCTCATACCTTATTTGGAAATGGGACCATTGCACTACAGAAGTGAAGGGGGCGCTATTTCTTATATTATCCGCGGTCTCCCGTTTTAATTTTCTTTTTATATCTGTGATATAGCTTTATCTTTTGGAAGGAGTTTCTCTCAGCATGTATTTGTACTTCTCTCTCTCATTTACTTCAGCGCAGCTCACAGTTTTTAACAATTTCCGTTACTTTCTGTGTACTTCTAAATCTGCTCCTTTTTCGCATCTTTTCGGGCCTGCTACTGCCTCTAGTGGCGTGGTGGTGGTAGCACAACTAATATCAATACATTACTAAATCAGAATAACAAAGTCTTTATTATTTATTATTAATTCTCGCATAACTAGAACTGCAAAAGATAAAGTCCCTCACAAAAACCATGCCTTTTAATTTTCTTAAGGAAGTAGAGCTAATTAAATGACATAAACAAGACCTGAAAGTGGTTCCAGTTTCACTCGTTGGCCAACCTGTTGAAACTATGGCAAATTTTAAATACCTTGGATCATTCCTGGACAGTCAGCTCAGTTTTGCTGTAAACACTGGCTACATTTTTAAGAAACGTCACTCTATCTTTTAAGAAGACCCAGTGATCTTGGGGTTACCTAACAAGTGCAACTCGTGCAAAACCTCTAGTTAGTTAGAGGTAACATTAGCTAATATTACCTCTAGTTAACCAATGTTAACATTTTAACAGTAAGTTAAAATGTTAAAACTTAAAAATTTAACTTAAGTTTTAAGTCATCTCAAGTTTTAACTGTTGAAGGCTTTAGCTTTTCATCTCCTCAGCTGGTTTGGTCACATGAGCTGCAGACTAACAGACAATCTTTTAAGAATACTTTGAATGGCAGGAAAAATAGAAGGTAAATAGTGGTGAAACCAAAAACAACTCTGTCTCATCTGTCCATCCTCTTTTTTTTTTGTCAGTTTGAGATCATGAAGGCGTTACTGTGTTCCTCTGGTAAATATAGAACATCTATTAGAAGTCATTCACTGACAGTGCAATAATTATTCTTAGCCAAATTAAATGATAACATTTACCTGTAGCATGCTAAGTGTTTACTTGATGCACAAATTGTTGATATGATTCTATTAATT
>NW_006800410.1:306608-324946 GCF_000485575.1 Poecilia formosa
TCCAGTGAACTGTTCATTTAGTTCCATCCAGTGAACTGTTCATTTAGTTCCATCCAGTGAACTGTTCATTTACTTCCATTCACTGAACTGTTCAGATCAATCAAACCGGTTCTGCCCGACGTGTTGGTCCCGTCCTGAACACCGAGATGTTTTATGTCCAAAGCTAATTTTGGCTGAAGAGATTATGATGACTTTTCACTAATCTTTGTTGCTATGGTAACCACACAACGGTATCGTTAGGCCTGCTGACCTTCAGTTGGGAGGCAACGAGAATCAGCAAGAGACGTTCTGAAGTTCAGACCGAGTCAGAACCAGAACCGTCATCTGGAAACCACCAGGATGGACACACACACATACACACACACACACACGTACACACACACACACACGTACACGCACACACACACATACACACACACACACACACACGCACACACACAGACCTGCAACAAAGGTTTCAACCCTAATTGGACCTGACCCGTCAAAGATCCACACAGAACTTCCTCTGACAAACTCGAACCGGGTCTGGACCTGGACGGGCTGCAACCCGGTCCAGCAGAACCTGAGTGTGTTTCTGTTCCAGTTCTGCTGGTTTGCAGTGAAGAGTTTTATTTGCTCCTGATGGTCCGTAAGAAGAACCGGTTCTGACCCGACGGCTCAGGCAGAGGTCCGGTTCTGCTGCCTCCGTCCAAAAACAAATGTTACCGTGGAAACCAGCTGGACCCGACTGGACCCAGATCAGCTTCATGTTTTAGATCCTCTGCTCGACCTCATGATCATCTATACATGATCAATATTGTAACCAATAAAATTTAAAATAAAACGTGACATCTCTGGTTTGTTCTGAGGGACATTCATTTTTTCATTACATTGAGCAAATTAACTCATCATAATAAATTAGTTTTGCTTCATTTCTTCACTTTCTGACGTTTTCTGTCTGAATCTCACAAAAGCGCAGGAAGAGCCTTTAAACCGGAGCAGACAGGATCTGACCTGCAGGCCTGGCCAGACGTCACAGTACACACAAAACGAAAACTGCATGAAAATATTTATGACACCTGCTGTGATTTCTGCCTGTCTGAACTTTGACCTGAGTGTAACTGCAGCTGAGCTTCAGTCAGTTGTTTGGTCTTTGTGAAGAGCTGAAGGATGAAATCCCCCAACAGAAACTGAACCAGTGAGAAACATGGTGGTGGCAGCATCATGATGGAGAAAACCTGCAGAATAGCTGAGCCTGGGTCAAAGGTCAGCTTCCAGCAGGACAACCAGCCAGAGACATTATTGGATGGTTCCAGTCAAAGCAGACTCATGTGTTAGAATGGCCTAGTCAAAGTCCAGACCTTTATCCAGCTGAGAATCAATGGAAAGACTTTAAATTTGAAGCCCACAGACTCGTTTACACAGAATGTTAGGATGTTTAGAGATAAAAACCTTCAAAATGGAAAAATCAGAAACTATATGATGCTTTTCCTCCATCATGCAGTTTCCCTCTTGATGCTCCATGACCGGACTGATGGGCAGATAAAATCACTTTATGTGTTTATAGAAACCTGATCACAGATACTGGACACAACATTTCTTCTGGAAACGTCTCAAAACCTCGACGTAAAATAACTCAAACTACAGATGGAAGCAGAAAATTCCCAAAACATTCCAAGTCTGTCGCTTTGAGATTCTGGACAAAAACCTGATCAAAACCTAAAAACATCCAGCGAATAAAACCAGAAAATAAAATGTTCTGGAGAAAACTCAACGACTCCTTTGATCCAGTCAGTGGATTCAGATGAAACCATTAAAAATGTCAACTTTAATCAGTCAAACTCTCTTAAATCCTCTGATTTTCATGATAAAATCCTAATTCTGATGCTCAAACCATTAATAACCTGATAGCTCATCAATAATCATCTTTAAACAGCTTTTAACTCAACTTTTAGTTTTATTTTATTCTAAACCATAAATAAAACACTTAGACTTTTTATTTTCTTATTTTAAACCTACATTTTTAAAAATGTAAATGAGTTTGACACTTTTATGAAATTATGTTTGTAAAATGCTTATTTAATTAAACAAAGTTTGTGTTTCAGTGAAGTGATTTTTTATTATTATTACCATAATGATTGGGACTCACCCCAGGGTGCTGATGAAGCCGTTCACCGACCCCTCCGCGTACAGAGACACGATGTCTCCGATGTGGAGGAAGCTGGAGGCAGAGTCTGACATCCTGCAGCCGCTTCAGGCGCCTCCAGCAGCGGGGAGATCCTGCAGGTGGAGCCGCAGATGGGGCTCCCTGTGCCGGCCTGCCTGGCTCGCCGGACCCGTCCGGACCCGGGTCCTCTGGGACCAGAGGTTCAGGACTCAGCAGCTGCAGCCGCTCCTCGGACCCGCTGCCGGGTTCTGCATGAAAACAAAAACGCGAACCGGTTCCCAGAAACTTTCCCGGGCCGAGTGTGTGCAGCAGGTCCGGGTCCTGCGTGGACTGTGCGGGTCGCGGCGCTTCCACGCGGCGGGGCGGCTCGGTCCCTCCCTCGGTGAGAATGTGAAGACTCTCCGGCGGGGAGAACCAGGAAGTGCGCCGCGGCGCTGATAAGGCTGCCAGGCGGCTTCAAGACTGAACAGCCCGCTGCAGGGCAAACAGGAGCGCTCTGCCCCGCGAGCACGCGCGCACACACGCATGGACACGCGCACACCCTGGCACATCCACGCCCCCTCCGCCTTGAGAACCAAAACAAGGTCAGCCTCACCTAAACTCAAAGTTTCGGTTTGTTGATGAATGCTGAGAACAGAGGGAAGAACAGCAAAGTTCAAAGGTCAACCTGAACCAATCAAACCTGTGGAACCTCAGGAGCCTCTGAGCAGGAGCTCAGTGGGAGTGGACCCAGAGAGAAGCACGGTGGTGGCAGCAGCATGACCTTCAGGTTTCTGACTGGAAACTGAGTTCAGCTGAGTTCCAGCACATCAGCAGGTCTGGAGTCCAGAACTAAACCAGACAGAAGCTGCAGGAGAGACTGATGAGGTCAAACTGACGCCGTCAAATGATCAGATATAAGTATTACGAGTATAAACTGGTCCTTAAGGTGCCATCTTTGTTTCATGTTAAATTGTTGGTTCTGCATTATTTTTTTACCTGAAACCGTCCCAGTGCTGCCCTCTGTGGGTTGAAAAGTTGCTACTGCACCTGAATATTCATATTGGTTCCAATGGTCCAACTTGGTCACGCCCCCAAGGGCATCTTGACTCCGCCCACTTTTGGTCGTCATTTCCTAAATTTGCCAGAGGGTGGAGCTATGCTCTCACTTTTTTAAAGGATCATTTTATTAACAGAGATTGTATAGTTGATTTTATTTGTAGGTTATTTTGTTAATTTTGAAAATGTCTTTCAGTTCCAGTGTTAATATTTGTTTGAAAAAAACAAAAGATTTTTGAGAGGGAGCTCTTGCAGCTTTATGCCATCATTATGTTACTTGAAAATGATCTCAAGAGAAAACAATATTATCGTTCATCGCCATAACTCTGGTTTGTTTGTTAACTTACAGGTTGACTGATCTTCGCTTTCTGAGTCTTTGAACTAAAACAGTCTCATGCTGCAGTTCAGCGGCCCTCCAGCAGGAGGTGCTCTCTGTGGGACTTCCTGTCTGCACACCTGGTCCAATCAGCTGCTTCCTGCAGCTGCTGAACTGCTGAGGCGATGCAGACGGACAGTGGCCCTGGAGGACCATCTGTTTAAATGATCCCAGGTTCAGCTTCCATCAGGATGACCTCTGACCAACTTCCTGTTTCCTCCATCGAACCAGCAGCCAGCACACCGGCAGACTCAGCTCAGCGCTGATGAAGAGGAGGAGGATGAAGATGATCCTCGCTCTGCTTCCTTAGAGTCTGAAGTTTCATCTGTAGAATTTATCATCGGGACGTTTCAGTCACAAGATGGCCGCCAGGACGGGGTTCACTGGAGAGACACGAGCGGTCAGTATCTGACCTGAGAGAGGAAGAACCGTCCATCCATCCATCCAGAGGTCAGAGGTCAAGCCTCCCAGAGTGATGTTGTTCTGGGTCAAAGGTCAGTCAGGGTTCCTCTCTGGGAGATGAAAGCATCAGTTCATCAGCAGGTCTGCCAAGTCCACCTCACTGCAGCAAACAGGAAGGGGCGGGACGGACCGCTATCAGTCTCATACCTTATTTGGAAATGGGACCATTGCACTACAGAAGTGAAGGGGGCGCTATTTCTTATATTATCCGCGGTCTCCCGTTTTAATTTTCTTTTTATATCTGTGATATAGCTTTATCTTTTGGAAGGAGTTTCTCTCAGCATGTATTTGTACTTCTCTCTCTCATTTACTTCAGCGCAGCTCACAGTTTTTAACAATTTCCGTTACTTTCTGTGTACTTCTAAATCTGCTCCTTTTTCGCATCTTTTCGGGCCTGCTACTGCCTCTAGTGGCGTGGTGGTGGTAGCACAACTAATATCAATACATTACTAAATCAGAATAACAAAGTCTTTATTATTTATTATTAATTCTCGCATAACTAGAACTGCAAAAGATAAAGTCCCTCACAAAAACCATGCCTTTTAATTTTCTTAAGGAAGTAGAGCTAATTAAATGACATAAACAAGACCTGAAAGTGGTTCCAGTTTCACTCGTTGGCCAACCTGTTGAAACTATGGCAAATTTTAAATACCTTGGATCATTCCTGGACAGTCAGCTCAGTGCTGAAAACACTGACTACGTTTTTAAGAAACGTCACTCTATCTTTTAAGAAGACCCAGTGATCTTGGGGTTACCTAACAAGTGCAACTCGTGCAAAACCTCTAGTTAGTTAGAGGTAACATTAGCTAATATTACCTCTAGTTAACCAATGTTAACATTTTAACAGTAAGTTAAAATGTTAAAACTTAAAAATTTAACTTAAGTTTTAAGTCATCTCAAGTTTTAACTGTTGAAGGCTTTAGCTTTTCATCTCCTCAGCTGGTTTGGTCACATGAGCTGCAGACTAACAGACAATCTTTTAAGAATACTTTGAATGGCAGGAAAAATAGAAGGTAAATAGTGGTGAAACCAAAAACAACTCTGTCTCATCTGTCCATCCTCTTTTTTTTTTGTCAGTTTGAGATCATGAAGGCGTTACTGTGTTCCTCTGGTAAATATAGAACATCTATTAGAAGTCATTCACTGACAGTGCAATAATTATTCTTAGCCAAATTAAATGATAACATTTACCTGTAGCATGCTAAGTGTTTACTTGATGCACAAATTGTTGATATGATTCTATTAATTAGTTTTATTTTATTGTTTTAGAGTCAAAGAAAAATTTCCACCTTGGAAGACTAAATAGTTTAATCATATTTTTTCCTATATATAGGACTCTACCAACAAAACAAAAATGTGGATTATTGCTTGTTTAACAACCCTGGCTATTCGTCTGTGAACCTAATTAATTTGTTCGTTATTGACTTTTGCTCAATTAAATTTCTTATGTATACATTGTATATGGTATTTTTATTGTTGTTGATAATGTTGTTTTTCATGTCTTATTTCTTTTCTTCCTCCTATAAGTGATGGAGATAGATATTATTTATAATGTATAAAGGTGTTTATGTCACCTAATTAGCTCTACATCCTGAAGAAAAATATGGTATTTTAGAAGATAATTTATCTTTCACGTTGCCAGTAATGGTGAAATTAATAGTAAATAAAGATTTTGTGGTATTCTCGTTTAGTGACATAATTATATTAGTTGTGTTACCACCCCCATGCCACTAGAGGCAGTAGCAGGCCCGAAAAGATGCGACTAAGAAGCAGATTTAGAAGTACACAGAAAGCTACGGAATTTGTTACAAGCTGTGAGCTGCGCTGAAGTAAATAAAAAAGAGAAGTTGAAGTACATGCTGAGAGTGAAAATCCTTCCTACAGATGAAGCTACATCACAGATTTCAAAAGAAAATAAAAACGGGAGAACGCGGATAATATAGGAAATAGCGCCTCCTTCACTTCCGGAGTGCAATGGTCCCATTTCCAAATAAGGTAAGAGACTGACAGCGGTCCGTCCCGCCCCTTCCTGTTTGCTGCAGCGAGGTGTACTTGGCAGGCCAGGGGGGAACAGCGACATGTAACCTCCTGACCTCTAGGGGGCAGCAGGGAGCCGGGTCATGGTGGAGCTCCAGGCTGTCTGGGACAGACTGGTCTGGTTTCCATTAAATGAGCGCTGCTTCAGCACTCAACAAATTACTAAAGAGTGGAAAAGTTAAACTTTTCTGTTGTTAAATCAAATAAATGACATTTCTTGTTTTTCATTGATTCTTGAGAGTAGAGACAAAACAGGTCCAATGATAAAGCACAAAATTTGAACAAAATATAATTTTTTCAAATATCTGACTAGACTAACCTGGGTCATGTGAGCACAACAATGTATGTTTTCCTGGTGTTTGCTGAATATTTTTTTATTTTAAACATTGTAGTTGGTGGATGATGCCTGTAAAATCCCTTGTCCAGGAGCAGAACTCAACACATTCTAATAGCTTAAAACAATTAAAGAAATACTAAAATAATATGACAATTAAGTATAAGTATTCAAATAAATAATAATAAAAGTATCAATAAATTGAATTAAAAAATAATTTTTATATATTTCCCAACTCAGTTGAAATTTGTCCCTAGTTTTTGTCAACACCGTCAGACATGAAAAGAATGTAAAATAATCAGGCATTATTGGGGGGCACCAGAACTTCTGAGGACCCCATGACCACTTCCTTTCTCTTCCTTTGCTAGGAGGCTAGTTAGCTCCGGTTAGCTTAAGTTATTCTTTAGTTTTTTCTTGTTTTATTCCTAAGTTGCTCGTTACAACCATGATGTGTCAACACCATAACTGACAATTTCTAAAACTTTGATGACATTTTGTGAAATAAAAGCTTAATTTTAATATACTGTAAAGATTTCATGGACCTGATGAGCTACAATATGGCCTCCTTCAGAGTAACATCATATAAATTAAGGTAGTTTGGCTTTTTGTCAACTCTGTCAGAGTTTTTGTGACTCTTTCAGTGAAATTGTTGAAAAATCTCACTGAAATATGCAATTAATTAATTTTAAAGCATTTTATATAAATTGCATTACTTCACATGTATCAAGTTTTTCATTTTACTCACTAGTTTGCCACCACCTTCAGTTCTGTGTCAACTCCGTCAGATGGACTTTTTGTTGTTTTTGTTTTAAATAATATTTTTTTTGTTTCTTAAGAAGCATGTGTCTGTAAAACTGAATAAAAATATCATTAATAGGGTCATTAAAAATAATTTTTAATTTATTTTTGTCAGATGGTGATGACAAAATAATGGTCAGGTCCATTAAAAATGTAATTTTCAAAAAAATGTTGCAGCTGGGAGCCTGTACCTTAGCATCTCTACATTTCCAAAACATTATTTGTCATATTTGAATACATGAGCTTGAGGAATAATTTAAAAATTTTTGGGAAAAATTTAAACCCATTTTGTCCCACTTCTCAAGAATCACTGTTTTAATATCATAAATTTGTGTTGCTGCCGTTTCCTGATCCGTCTGATCAGAGCCGATCCGTCCAGACTTCCCAGTTCCTCTGAAGGTTTCTGTGAGTTCAGACTGGGAGCACGCTGGTTTCCATGGCAATGGGAAAATCAGACCAATCACTCGTTTGTTTCTTATGAGGCGTAAAGCTTCCTGCATGGGGAACAGAGTGAGACTTCCTGTGAGGCACCAACAGCTTTTCTCCAGAAATCCTGCAGCTGGAGGGAAAACACCGCAGGTAAGGAGGGAACACGCAGGAAAAACAAAAATGACAGAAACAACAGAGAAATGATAGAAAAATGCAACAAATCCCAGAAAAACAGCAGAAAATGTTAAACTACATAACCTAGCTCTAAAAGAAGGAAAGCAAGAAATTTAAAAAAGGAAAGAAAAAGAGAAATAAAATAAGTTAAATTTCTGTCAGACTTCAGTTTTTCTATCCGATGATCTTCCAGTGACTCTGTTCTTCAGACCAGTTTAAAACCAGAAACCAACCAGTCAGAACCAGCAGGAACCGATCCAGGAGACTCCAGGGAGAGTTTTCTGTTTTCACTCCGTTTCTCCCGGTTCTGAGCTTCACAGAACAGAACATGGAGTCCAAACATGGAGTCCAAACATGGAGTCCAAACATGGAGTCCAAACATGGAGTCCAAACATGGAGTCCAAACATGGCCGCTGCATCTACAGGGAAAACACAACTTTCCTTCCCATCTAAGGTGTGTGTGTGTGTGTGTGTGTGTGTGTGTGTGTGTGTGTCCACTAACTTGCCCCCCTCTGCTGGCAAAAGCCTTTAGATTTTTATTAAATAATGCCTTGAATAAAAATACAATCTTTGCTACATTTTCTTAAAAAAATAAAAAATATATATTTTTATTTTTGCAACTTTTTTATTTTATTGACTGAAACATTTGATCATCAGTGACTCACCTGCTGCATCACTTAAAGCTTCGGTCACTGGTGTCGTCATGGTAACCACAGACACATGGCGCCCATCAGGATAATCAACACCCAAAGCAGATGCAATCAAAGCAGCTGACCAGCAGGGGGCGCTGAAGAGCTCCTGGCTTCTTGGATCCAGAAATTTAAATGTGGAGTTTTATCCGAATCTATGTTTAAATTCACCCACATGGTTTGTGATGACATGTTAAATAGTTTAAAATCATTTAGGATTTAAAAGAACATTTCGATGTGGTTATTCCTATGCAGGGAGGAAAATATTTACACTGGTACAGTCACCATTAGGACTGTCATGAGTTAATGTCGTTAATCCACAGCATTCAAACGGTCAGGCCTGAAGGAACTGGTCTCTGATCAGGGCTCTAGAAAACATTCAGGCTCCTGCAGCTTCACACTGTGACAGTCAGCAGGTTTTCCACCAGCTGGTGGCTGAGACACAAACGCATCGCCAAAATACTTCACATGGTGTCAGGAGTCAAACCATTTGGAAAAAATGAAAAGTGAAGGAAGAAAACAGGATCAGCAGCAGATGAACAAAATCTGGAAAGAGATTCTGATCAGCTGTTATAGTAACTACTGCAAAGATACCAGTCATCATCAATACCTTTATCACTTTTCCATCATCGCGTCGTCTCCACCACTCTAGATCAGGACTTTAATTACAACTGAAATCTACTTACTATTATAAAAAAAAAATAAACTATTTGCTGTCTAATAGTTAATGAATCAAGTTCAGGTTATAATTGAACCCAACATGTTTCCAGTCCGACACGTGAGTCAGTGATGTATGTCCTGCTGGGGGTTAAAGGTCAACTACAGGAGATAAAAATCTATTCTCACACGGTTCAAATGTATGGAAATATAAAAAACAGGCAGATGTTTGAAACAATGCAGTCAGGAATGCGATGAGCTCTGCAGTGCAGCTCTGGTTCTGAGCTCACGGCGGTTTGGGAATCACTTTGGTAAAAACCTTCAGGAAGCTTCAGGTCTGCTGATGAAGAGCAGCTGAGAGGAAGAGGAAGGTCTCCAGGTTAACGTGGAGACATCGGGCCGAGCCAGAACCTTCTGGACCGAACCGCCTCTGATTGGATGAGTGGGTTCCTGAGGCGGGGCCAAGTTTCTAACAGATCACCTTCCAGGATCTACTGGCACCGCCTGAATCAACCAAACTAGGAAAAAACAACATGTGAAAGAAGTCGTACGAGAATTAATGATGTTATAATGTAACAAAAATAAAGTCATGCAACAAAACGTCATAAATATGAGATTAAAGTCATAAAGCTTCCAGAATAAAGTCGTAATATTAGTAGAAATTAGTAGAAATTTTATTATTACTCCTACTTGAAAAATAATTAAAAAAATTAAAATGAGGAATGCTGAGCAGGACATACTTTATTGGTTTTACAAATAAGGAAATATGACATATTTTTATACATCAGCGTGAAAATATCATCAGATCAGATCTTTGAGCCTATTAAGCAACAACTATTAAAAAAAAAAGTCACTATCCTGAAGCTTTGCTCTCATTAAAACAACTTTATTCTAGTAATTTTAAGAATTTCTTGTGAGATTGCATCTTCTTTATTCTACTAATATTCTAACTATAATATAAAAAACTCAGTCTGGCCCTAGTAATCCATCGTATTTTCAGAACAAATCTTTTGTGTTTTGTTTTAATAATTTTGAATGATTTAGTCAGCTTTAGGCGTTTCCCCAGCTGGTTTCCGTTTCTCCACCAGAGGGCAGCAGAACTGAGCGTCTTTAAATGTTTCTGTGTGAGAAAGCGAGAGCCAAAACCACCAAAAGAAAGTATGCATGCGTGATTGTGCAGGCAAATGTGTGTATTTGTGAGGGTGCCAGCCTTGTTTGTATGCCAGTCCTGACAAAAGCTCCATCCAGCCGTGCAGCAGAGGGCTGCTTGTTCCCAGAGACCCTCAGAGCTCCAGGACAGCCAGTCCCTCTGCAGTCCAGACCGGGATCCGGACCTGAGCGCTCCCCGCCCTGCCCTCCACCTCCTGGAGCTCCGGTTGGATTACCGATGGATGGGAAACACACACAGGAGCGTCTGAAGTGAGACAGTTTGAGTGTTTGGAGAGGAGGAAACTTCTCAGCTGGATGTCCAAGCAAACAACACAAGTTCTGCTCAGTTCGGAAAACTCAGCTTCAACTCTCAACTTTTGCATCTGGGATCGGGATATTTTTATTTGACCAATCTTGGAGGAAGACAGTTGGTAACTTCCAAACACAGGCTGATCATTTTATTCCAGAGTTCAAGAACCTTCTTGGATACTCCTGGAGTTTTATCGGATTGTTGGTCTTGGACTTTCCACAAACAGGCTAAATTCAACGGTTCTGGTTTGAGGTGGAAGTAGATCTTTTAAACTTGTAGGTCATGGCTCCATCATTTGTTTTTTTGCTCTGTCTTTACCTCCCGCTGCAGTTCATTCATGCAAAGACTGTTGAGCAACAGGACAAGCAACAGAGCAATCCCCATAAATCCCCCGACAGCGTCCAGCTGGAGGCTCTTCGCCTGAAGAGCAGGAAGCAGTTAAAGCCAGCAGACGATGCCTCCTACCCTGAACACCCCCCCCCTGTACCCGACATGGTGGACCTGGACCTGGACCGCCGGGTCCGCCTGGCCCGTGGTGCAGACGAAGACGAGCAGCAGTCCACCTTCAGCCATTCCTATGAGAACGAGTGGGTGACGACGCCTCAACTCACAGAGTTCAGCAACACAACCAGGGTAGAACTGAACCACAGAGACGAGATCAACCTCCAGGCAAACACCTCCAACCCCGACGACGAGGGTCCCTTCAACCCGTTTTACCCGCTGGTGGAGAGCTCGTACGTGGCGTATGTGGTTCTGCTCCTGGCCGGCCTGGTGCTGGCTGTGGGCGTGGTGGCCAACATGGCGGTCATGTGTGTGGTTTGGAACAACTACTACATGAGGTCCGCCTGGAACTACCTGCTGGCCAGCATAGCATTCTGGGACTTCCTGGTCCTGGTGGTCTGCCTTCCAGTGGTGGCGCTCAACCACCTGTCCCACCGGAGGATCCTGGGCGACATCACCTGCCGCTTGGTGCCGTACATGGAGGTAGGCGGGCCGTGTACGTCACAGGAATTAATAAAAGATAGTTTGATTGACCCCTGCAGAAGAAGCTGGTGTTGAAGCTACAAAAAACAACAATATATATCGCGATAAAGATGTGATCAATATCAATAGATGATGCATCTGATAGAATTTTAATAATTTGATAATAATCTAGGCAGAGGAAAGCAGCTCAACCTCTCACAGCTAGCTAAGCAAGGCGAATGGTTACCTAGCAACAACCTGTTGCATAACATGCGCAGCAGCAGTTTCATGTTGTACCCAACATATTCTTGCGTGTTCAATGTGAACATCTGCAGGAAACATCCTCATTAGGTAAACGTTTACAACGTTCAGAGATGCACTGACCTGCACAGGAAACTACAGTTAGAAAACAGATGATGTTCACAACTTCTTCTGTTAGCTGATGGCTGGGAAATCCAGCTCAATGGGAGAAATCCCAGTCAGAGCACTGAAGGGAGATGAGAATTGAGCAGAACTGCATAGGAAGGCAACAGCCAGGAAACTGAAGAGCAGGTTCATCTGAAGTTTTGATTGATTGATTTATTATTTTTTTTACCAATAACAGAATATTTTAGAAAGTGATCCAGAGATAAATATGTGACTGTAGATAATAAAGGGCTCTTCATATCTTCTAGTCCATCACTGAAAAGTTCTGAGTCCATCACTCATCGATGCCTTGCTTGTTCTTAAATATTCCTCAGCATGAATGTAACTGATTAAAATGATTATATAACCAACATGTCAGTGTAACAACCAGCCATCTTCACACGCAGAAATTTCAGTGTTTAATCAGCAGCAATTCTGCTGCCAATAACAAAACCAGAACTTCCTGAACCCATACGGAAACACACAACCTAGAACCAAGGCAGCATACCGGGTTCTGGAGGGAGAGTGGTGCCGGTGCCGGCAGCAAATCCAGGACTGGGAGTCATGAACAGAGGCAGAGCCAGAAAACTTTCACAGGGTGGCCAACAACTGATAGGCACCAGAGATTCACGTCTGTCCTTTCATAACGGTGTAACTGGTAAACTACCAAACTAAAGTTTCCAGACGGGCAACCTGTGAGTCCCACAAGCTCTGGAAAGCCTGCTGCTTTGAAAGAGCAAGAAAACTCCCCAAAGTTCTAGTAAAATACCCAGAACCTCAGGAAAGCAACCTGTACTTTCTGGAAAAGAGCCATATAAGCTTTAAATTCTGAGAAAGTTACCTGTAAGGTATGGAAAATGCCTCAGAGATTTATTGAATGTAAAGAGTAAACTCTGAGAAGGAAACCTGCAAGTTTCAAAAAGTACTGCCAAGTATTGTGTAAGATCTGGGAAGGTAAAATGTAAATTTCAGGAACCTCACTCTGGAAGCCTTAAGAAAGTGACTTTAAACCCCGTAGTTTCTGAGAAGTAAAGGAACTTTACTTCTGGAAAGTTTTTAACACTTTCCAGAAAGGTAAACCCTACAGACGCCCTCATCCAGCCCTCTGCTAAAGTAACTCCAAGGAAAGTAGCTATGGAAAGTATCAAGAAACTCCTGAGGTCCTGTAAAGTAAACGTTTAAAAAACAAAGTTCCTGTAAATGCTCCGTATCGACGTACTGCTGCCGTTTCTATTCATCCAGTTCATGGAAATAAGCTTGAACATGTTTAAAAGTCAGGATTTGACTTTTAAACACATTAAAAGCCAAGTCAAGATAGACTTGCTCAGAAAACTGAAGAATCTGTTCAAATCTCTGATATTGGGATGGCATTCACTGAAAAACAAAACCCTGATATGTTTCTCCTGTTGGTTGCTATAACAACCCGTTGCTAGGCCTGCTGGAACGTCCTGCTGTTTGGCTAAAACAACGTTGCTTTGGAAACTTTGTTAGATTTCTAAGGTGAGCTTTGTGGAGAGCTGCTAATGTTTTGGTCCAGTTCACTATAACTAACACTGAGCTTAACACCAATATTCATTTTTTAAAGTGTTTTACTAATTAAATAGTAAATTGATGTTGAGGTACGTGGCCAAAGCCAAAGCCTTCCTGAAAACAGAGCGACTGGGTTTTGGTCTTGGTTGGGGGTGTTGTAATTCTCACCTTGGGTTTGGTGATTGGGGGTTGGGAGGGAGGGTTCACCTGCCGGGGAACGGCAGCGCCTCCCTCTGCGCCTGCGCTGGTTTGATGGGGCCTGGTTGTGGGGATGACCTTGGTGGTGTGGCAGTGAGGGGCCTGGCAGAGGGGCCCCTCTGCAGGGACTCCAGAAAGCTTCATGGTGGAGAGTTTCTGCCCGGCCACTAACGACTCTCAGGTATTTGGGATCCTTTGCTCTTGGCCTCCTGGGTTCCAGTCGCTAAAATGAGTGTTTTCAATATGGTGCATTAAAGATATGGATCAATATGCAGATCAAATTTGATCACACCTTCAAAATGTGGGCTAGCTCTCTTTGCAGAGATGTGGAAATGTGCAGCAAATGGCACCGGCTCATCCACCTCCTGACTCCTCCAGAGTATTATAAGCCTGGAAGGCCACCAGGCTTTCTTTGCCTCCCCACCAGGCTAAGTGTTGCTTGTTCATATTAAATATGGTTTTTATACACCAGAAACAGTAAAGACAGATTAAGCTAGGTTCACATGCTGTTATTTCCAAATTATGATGCCTGCTCATGCACCTTTACATTTCTGTATCTTTTAACATTTTCCAACATAAAAATCTGGTGGGCCACTGGTGAATTGCACTAGAGGCCCCCAGCATGTTTTTGGAGAAACACTGAAACTCCTTTTTGTTTGACATGATTTGTTCTCCATAGGTATCGTTTTCAGTTCAGACACCTGGCAGTTAAATTGGGTCTGGGTCAGAAAGACACAATGCATCCCAGTTGTTGGGTCTGAAGACACTGTAAACACCCATGTGACAACGTGGGTTAGTGTTCTACTGTCTGTATGCTGAGAAGCGGTGATGATGCGTCTGAAACCCACTAGGACTCTTGACCAGAGTCTTAATGTAATCCCTACACCAACGCTCTTCTTGTGCCTGCAGATAGCATCTCTCGGTATAACCTCCTTCACGCTGTGCGCCCTGGGGATCGACCGTTTCCACTCCGCCACCTCCTCGCCCCAGCAGAAGGCCCGGCGGGTGGAGCGCTGCCGCTCCGTTCTGCTGAAGATGCTGCTGGTTTGGCTCTCGGCTCTGCTGCTGTCCAGCCCAGAAATCTTCCTGTGGCAGCTGAGCCAGGCGGTGTCTCCGTCCACCGGCAGGATGGTCGACACCTGCACCATCACCCCATCCTCCCCACTGTCCCTGTACCTGCCCGACTCCCTCCACTCCCTGCTCCTCAGGTACCACCAGGTGAGCTTCTGGCAGACCAGTGAACTGGTTCTTGGATCAGAACATCCTGGTTCCATCCAGGCGGTGCTGAGTCTCCGATCGCATCTCTCTTTCAGGGTCGCATGTGGTGGTGTTTCGGCTGCTACTTCTGCCTCCCCGTCCTCTTCACCATCCTCTGCCAGATGGCCACTCGCAACGTCAACAGCGACTCCAGCTCTGCCCAGAAGCAGCGTAACCATGACGACCGCGCCAACAGCCAGAAGCGCCAGCAGCACCAGGCGGTGGAGCGGCAGCTGAACTGCACCCTGCTGGCGCTAGCCGTGGTTTATGGGATCTGCGCTCTGCCAGAACATGTCTGCAACATCACCCTGGCCTGCACACATATCACCATCTCTGAGGGCACGGCAGCCATTCTGGAGCTGTTACATCACTTCCTGTTGTTCCTAAAGTGCGCGGTGACGCCGGTGCTGCTGCTGTGTCTGTGTAAGGTGGGTCAAAATTAAAGAACCACAGACTGGGGGGGTCTAACCAAAGACCTGAATCCAAAGATTTGCTTAAATCTTGGCCTTTGTAGATGTCCAGGTGTTTGTTTCTCCATCATTGCAGCTGATCATTTGAGAAAGCTGAACAAATTTAGGACAAAAGATTTAAAAAAAATCTCCACTCAATTAGAGACAGGAGCATCACCAGCAAAGGCCTGGCAGGATGTCACGTTTCAGGAGAATTTTAAGCTAGCAGCGCTTTGGGACTCACCTGGAGCTGAGGTCCTTTTCTGTCTTTTAAACTTTATTCTTCATGGATTCCACTAAAAGGTCCAATTTAAGTTTGATTCATTGCTTAGGGCTTCCATGCATTTACTGGCATCAAATTAAATACTATTCCAGACTCAGATTTCACAAAGAATCAAAACAAAGAGAAATATTACAGAGCTCATATTTTTAACTATCTCTAAGCATCTTTTATTAGCATTTCACATGAATAGCATCACTAGCAGCAGTCTGCTAGCTGATCCCGACCTTAGATGTAAGGTTTCCAAATGACTGCTAGTATCTCCGAATCCAGAAACTTATTTTTCTGAAGTTTCACTTCCTGTTGTAACAGAATAAATAACAACCAAGATGAGTTCTTGGGAAACTTTCTTCCACTTTCTGTTTCCTCTGATTTCATGTTTGAACACTGCAGTGACTGTGAAATTAGCCAGCTCAGCTAATATCTTGTTAGCAGCGGGTCCAGAGTGCATCGCCGTTAGTCCTACCAGTTGGTCCAGACGTTCAGTCCATCCCAGTTTGAGCATTAAATTGTCCAATCCCAGCTGGTGCTTTCCTGGTTCAAACAGATTTAATTTGTGTTTCAGGCTCTTGGTCAGGCCTTCATGGACTGCTGCTGCTGCTGCTGTCAGGAGTGCCAGCCAACCACGGCCCAGGACTCACCAGGCTCCGCCCAGGTCAAACTGAAGGCAGCCAATGAGACTTCCATCTTCTTTGACAAGGCTAAAGACACGACGGCCATCTTGTCCATCTCCAGCTAGAGCCACACGTTCCTCTTCAGTTATCGCTCCATGCATCCGTCTTCTCCTGGATGTCCAGTCATCTCTTAGAAATAACTCCAGGTTTCCTTCCTTTCGTCTTTCTTAACTTCTTCTTCTTCTGCTCTCTACATGATCTATCCATCTTTTTCCATCACCTTTCTTCTTCCTGTGCACACCTTTTCAGCCAGACCACTGTTTTGTTCGGGACACTGCAGCTTCCTGTCTGTACAGGAACTAATGTTTAATCAGTTAGAAAAGCTGCTGTGGAGACCTGTGTTGACAGCAGGAACCTGTTCCCAGGACTCTGAAGAGAAAACCCCGACCGCCCTCTGTAGAGCCGAGCTGTGAAGTTATTTTTTGTTCTTACTGAAAGTAATTTAAGCTAAATCAAAGCTGTAGTTTCTATGAATGTTTAGCTGAGAGAGAAACCTGAAGGTCTGCTGCTTCACACCCCTGGAAAAACGTCTGGATTACTGAAACTAAAAACTGAAACATGATAAATCAATTCATGAAGCGCCAAGTGTAAAGTTACAAACTGAAAAATTAACAGCAGGAATTTGAGTTATTTAGCCTGCCATATTTTCACTATGTTGTTAAAACTAAATATTGATTTGGCAAGATAAATATTCAGACTCCAAGATAAACATTTAGCTCACTAAATAATGATTGTAACATATTTAATTAAAATATTTAGCTTCCAGGCTAGTTTTAGTTTAGCAACGTGAACAATTAGTTTTCAAACTAAATATTTAACTCAGAGCAAATTATTTAACTAATACGCAAATACACTGGACCCAGTTGGCCCAGTTTTTCTGTGTTCTGGTGTTTAGAACCAGACTGGACCCAGTTGGTTCTGGTGTTCAGAACCAGCTGGTTCTGGTGTTCAGAACCAGACTGGACCCAGTTGGTTCTGGTGTTCAGAACCAGACTGGACCCAGTTGGTTCTGGTGTTCAGAACCAGCTGGTTCTGGTGCGCAGCAGCAGCCCAGCAGGTGGTTCCCTGAGCCTGTTGAATGTGTGGACTGGTGTTTTACTGCAGGTGTTTCTGTAAAGGTTGTGCTGATAATGAAGCTACTAATCTGAGCTAAAGAGACGAGATGTTGATGAAGAACATGGAGGAAGATGAGGAAGACTCAGCCTGCGATGGTCAGGAGGTTAAAGTGTGTAGATTAAAGTGTATTAATGTTCCTTAACCAGAATGTCTAGAACATGAAGGAACAGCAGATTTACGTTTTTCCAGGATAGAAGTACGACTAATCCCATGTTTGTTTGACTGCAAACAGGATGCAGATTTTATGTGACATGGATGATTGTGCCTTTGTAATATTCTGTGTTTTAATGTTAAATTTCTGAAATTACAACATGTTTGTCAGGATTGTGTGTTTGTGTCTCTGTATCCAAAATCAGCATCATAGGATCTGTATGAAGAGCTTAACAGCAACGATCTGCTTTAAAGAGCATCTTTGGCTTTCTACTGGTTTTATGTATGAGGATAAGGTGATCGATACGGCGCTTAAAATGCAAAACGCCACGTCAGACCAAACTGACTCATTTAATACAGCAACAGATCTACAACAGAACCACTAATACGGCCTAATCAAAGTCCAGATTGCAACCTGATTAAAATTCAGTTGTTAGAGCTTCAGACAATGGAGGAGAAATAACCTAAATGAAGTTAGTTAGGTAGTGGACACACTTCTGCTAATCCGCTAATGAGCTAACAGCAAAGCAAATGTTTATGTAGCGTCATTGACATCTTTGAAAACATTTAAGACTCTTAGTTTCCCCTAAACGAATTTCTAAAGCCCTTATTGGTTTAGCTGTCTTGTAAACTTTCAGTTGAATAAAATTCAACATTTAAAAATAGTCTTTTAAATTCAACCTGCTATTTGAAGTGGATGAAATCTGTTACAGCAAA
>NW_006800410.1:325522-338331 GCF_000485575.1 Poecilia formosa
CTGTTTAATGTAAAACATGGCGTCTGTATGGAAAACATGTTCTGGTTTTCACGGTTCTGATGGGTTCTTCAGACCCGCGGGTCGGTTAGGAGCTGCTGCTCAGCATATCAATGACCTCACTACTGTCCGGGCTCCAGGGGATACTGGTCCAAATTCACCCAAACCAACTCTCAGTTGTGTTAATTTAGAAAGTTCAGCTATTTTCTAATCAGCGCCAGTCTCTTCCCTCGTTGCCCTGGCAACCCCTGAGGAGGATTTAAAAGGGGGGCAACATTTCTGTCCTCTGGAGGGTCAGAGACTTACTGAAGGAAGGAGTGAAAGCTACAAACTGTTTAAAAGCTCTAGACGTCCATCACGCAGCGTCCTGAAGGGAAGAGGAGCTCAGCTTCCTCAAATGGTGAATGGGTTTAAATTTCAAGTTCAAACTGAAGCCACTGAAAACAACACACCTGTTCCTGCCCAGGTAAAGTCTCATCAGCATCCAGTCGATCTGCGCTGCAGCGGTCCGGCAACGAGACGTTCATTCAGTTCAGGCGATAGAGAAGAGAAGCATCGATGAGCAGGATTACAGATATTAAAGGGCCACTGTCATGTAAAATTTACTTTTATGATCTTTGCATCATGGTCTAATGTTTCCTCATCTAAATCATACCTGGAGTGTTGCCTCGAGTCATATTTGCATGTTTGAGAAACCCTTTCATCTCCATGGCAACCAGTCACCTGTTAAAACACCTGGGTGGACCTAGCCCCGCCTTCAAGGCACAGCTCCCCCACTCAACTCCTTCAGACTAGCCAGCAGCAATTAGCAAACATCTGCAGAGCTCATTAAAGGAGCTGCTTCAGAAAGAGCAGGAGTTTTTAAAGAGACAGAGGCCCAATTTCAAGATGTTAATTCAGGAAGTCAAATTTCTTTGAAGTCATACTTGATATATTTAGCAGTTTTATAACAACTGAAGTAACAGTTATTTGATTGTGCTTTCAAATGGATTATGTGCCTGGAAAACACGATCCTGCCTCTTTAAAATTGTTTTTCCTCGTTTCCTAGTTGACCCAAACACATCAGGAACTTGATGCAGAAGTAAAGACAGATCCAGGGAGGTTTTTATTTCCAACACTTCTTCCAGAAACATGACCTGAGGCACTTCCAGGGCTGCTTGTGAAGATCTTTGGTTGTTTGATTGGTATTTTTCTCAAAGCTGATGAGCCTAATAACAGTGGCTCATGTGAGCCTGACTCTGCCGAGCGATTAGATCAGGTCTTTGAGGTGGTTGGAGGTTTTCCTGGACGTGTTGCGTCGTTATCTGGAGCGTTGATGAAGCCGACTCCACCTGCTGATCATTAAAAGCTGATTTTAGCTCCTGGTGATCTGCTGCTGAATGGGGCAGACGAGGAGGAGGAGGAAGGTGATTGATGCAGAGCTGGAGGAACAGAGTGTTTCAGGCCTCGCTGCTGTTGTTCTCATTAGTAGTGATGAGAGCTCGCCCCTCTGAAGCGAAGCCCCGAACAGACTGCCTCTGTTCGCTAATGAACGCACACACTGAGGCGACTAGACCTCCATTGGTCATACAACAGCGTCTCTGGGGCCGACTGGATGGGAACCAACTTCAGGCCCGCGCTTGTGTAACACAGAGGTCACAGGTTCGAATCCCACGTCGTTCCAGGAGGGGCTGCTTGTTCCAGACTTTACATCCAGATCACGCCCAGGTTAAAAACACGAGTCATGAGTTTTATGATGAGTAACCGGGTTTGATTTGAACTTTCAAAACGAGAAAAGTTCTTTACAGTTCAGCTGGAGAGGAAATGAGAAAACATTTTTCCCGGTTGCCTTCCAGCAGGAAGGTCCTGGGTTCGAATCCCAGCCTGGGGTCTGCAGTTTGCATGCCTGGTTTCTCTCCTGGTACTCCAGCTTCCTCCCACAGCCCAAAAGCATGACTGTTCGGTTTCATGCATGTTTCTGTCCTGCGTCTCTGTGATGAGTTGGTCCAGGGCGGACTCCACCTGTCGCTCTGGAGGTCGGCACCGGCCAATCAGGGCCCCATCAGGGCTCTGATGGGGACGTGCGGGTATAGATTATGGATGGACGGAGGGTCAGCAACAGAGTAAGACGACGGTAACGACACGCTGCGCTGCCAGACACAGTGGACTCCGACTGTTCATGCTTCAGGACTCATGGATGTTTGTAGAGAACAACTAAAATATTCTAAGCTCTCGACGAAATCCAGCTTGACACGTTATTGACTGATGTTCAGAAAGCAACCAATCCAGGAGCTTCCTTTGTTTCCTTTGGTACCGTTTGCCTGAACCACTTTGGGTCGTGTCCAACTTTTCACGCTCTGATCAGGGTTTTACTCGACACCAGGCCGTTAACGTGTCCGTTTGTTATTCTGCCTTGCAAAGCAGAGTGGTGCTAGTTATGAATAATCCTTCTGAATCAAAAACAGATTTTTAACTGAATCATAAGATGGTAAAAGATTTCCAGGCCTTTCTGAAAAGTTTCTGGTAAGTTAGTATCCTTAAAGTAAAACAAAACTAAGATATGTGCACCAGAAACTAAAATATTTAAGATTTTGTGTTGTTGCAGTGAATAAACATGATTTGAATGAATGTGAACCTTTGAGTGCTTCGTGATGAACGGTGCGGTCCAAACGAGCCAAAGGTACGGTACCGCTCCACAGAACCAGTCCCTTAAGAGGCTGAAAGAACAAAACCTTCCTGTGAAAATGTTCTGGTTCTGGACTGAAAGTGAGAGAAACAAAAGCTCAGATGTGGATCAGAACCTTTGGACCGCTCTGGATGGAGACGATAAACTTCATGAGAAAACGGGAAAAAAGTTTCCAGAAACTCAAACTCACCGTGTGAAACCGTCTGATATGAAGAAGCTCTTGTCTGGAAAACTGTGTGTTTCCCTCTTATGAGTGAATGCGCTGCCATACGAGTGTGTGTGTGTGTGTGTGTGTGTGTGTGTGTGTGAACAACAAACTAATCTGACCTGAATGTGTTACGTGCGCGCCAACGTGAACGCTCCCTGAAAACCGGGAGCACAATGTCGCTTTTGTTCAATGAGAAAACTGATGAGGAAAGGAGTGAAGAGGGGGGGATGCTGTCGCCATGGCAACGCGCTGGAGCGGGGGGGCGCAGACCACCTCACACTGCAGACAGGAAACACTGAGGCCTGTGCCTTTGTTGGTCACACACTCCACACTGGGAAAGGGAGGCCGAGTCGTCCCAGAGGACGGACGGTTTATCAGTGCGCTCACGTCCAAACGAGCTGCTCTCTGCTTTCTGGTTTTGTCCGTCTGCCTTTGAGTCGATGAGAAAGCTGCAGACTCGTCTTTCTTTCCTCTAAACTGTCTCTGATCCTCCAAAATGAAACTCTAAATGGGACAAGAGGAAGTCGGATTCAGACGATTCACACAAAACTCCAAGAAAATCCACAAAAACCCATGAAAATAAACAGCTATAACTCAGATGTAGCTCCAATTCTACACAATAAACATGATTTTGATGTATTTTACCAGTTTGTTGGACTTTTATGAGTAAAAACCTGCTGAATGTCGGGTTTCCTGCAGGCCAGACCCGACCTTCTGCAGGTGGCGCCCCCTGCAGCAGCTCACCTGTAATTACTGCCACAGGTGAGCTACTGACTCTGCTGCTGCTCAGGTCTCTCTCTCACACACACACACACACACACACACCAGGATCTCTCACATGGTGAGTGTGTGCTGCCCCCTGCTGCCTCTCCAGTAGAACTGCAGCTCAGCTGCTGAAAGCAGCAAAATGTTAGCAGGAATTGAGTCTGAATGGAAATAATAAATAAAAACATTAGGATATTAACTTGTTTCTCTGTAGAACGATGGACTTTAACAGAAATAATTTATAACTTGAAGCCCAGCAGCAGTTAAGCTAATTTCTTTCCTCCTGGCGTTTTGCTGAAACGTTTGTTTGCTTCTACAAACTGCAGCTGCTTCCGTCCAAAAGAAGAGGCAACATGTTGAAGACGACGTCTGTCAACATGTTGCTGCATGGAGCTGGACATGCCGCCGCCTGACAAACACTCACCTGAGGAAGGCTTCACGTCTCCAGCCAATGAAACGGGAGGAAGCCAGAACACCTGAGGAAAGCCTCACAGCTGAACGATCTCAGAGGCTCAGCAAGAAAAACTGGTCAGAAACTAGAACATCTTCTTCCTCCACATATTTATCCTGACAATCCTGAAGATTTCCGGGTGGGAAGCCTGGAGGTTCATCACACAGCAAACCTGAATAATTCCCAAATCTTTTCTGGGTTTCAACCTTAAACATCGTCAAGAAGCAACTTAAACTGAGTTCATCTCCCCTCGTCTTCACTCCTCCATAAATGACCTAAAAGTATTTAAAGTTACACTGAATGTTGATGTTGCAGCTTTATCACATTTTACTCCAGCTTTTCTCTAAAGACTTTATCATGTAAAACCAGATAAAATGTCTAATCTTCCTCATTTTGCTCTCAGCCTGATCTGAGCTTGACTAAATTTCAGCACATCTGTGCCACCAGTCACAATGTTTTAGTAACAAAACTCTAATAACCAGTAAATTATTCTGCAACATGAGAAGAGTTAAAATCCCAGGCAGACGTGTTTACACGTGCTGGGGAGGTCTCTGCTCGGCCGGACTCTGTTACAGAGTCTGTTTCATCACAATGACTTAATGCACAGGTTCCCAAGCTGTGGGGCGCGCCCCCCAGGGGGGCCGCCGTGCCTAGGAGAAAAAGTTTGGGAACCACTGACTTAATGTTTGAGTTTCTTTCTGCTACACATTTAAAGTGTTTTTCACTAATCTGGAGAGGATTTTCTTAAATATTTCTTATGCTGTTTAAATTTCAGAGAAAATGTTTCTGCTGGTTTTGATTTGGAGAAGAAGGAAAAAATAAAAGTGTTTGAACAGAATTAGCAAAAAAAGATATTTAGTCTCAGTGTGAGTTTAAATTAAAAATTTAATACGTGATTATAATGCTTCATTTAGTTCAACATGATGCAGATGTTTCATGAGATCACATGACACCGCTGGTCCAATCAGAAACACTGAACTCCGGTTAGACGAATCATAAAACAATAAAAAACAACAATATAAAACAAACATGAATAAAAATCTAATTCCAGACAGAAACAAAAACGTTTGTCCTTCAGGTAGAGTACCACACATCGGGGTTAGGGCACCAGCAGATTATTAACATTATTCTTCTTATTAATATCTTACAAAACCAAAAACAACAGTGCAATAAAAAGGTTTGAACGCCTCGCTGAGCGGTAGGAGGAGACGGCGGAGAAGCAGAACCAAAACGGACAGGAGGACAGGGGGACGGGAGGGACGACAGGAGGACAGGGGGACGGGAGGGACGACAGGAGGACAGGGGGACGACAGGAGGACAGGGGGACGGGCTTCTCAAGACGATGGAGGTGGAGAATGGAGGAAGGTAAGGGAGGAGAGGACGGTTTGGGTTCAGGTTGTTAAAAGGTTTTTTAGATTCTGATCCAACATGGCTGCCAACGTGAAGTCAGGGAGGTTAAAACCGGGCCGACGGTTCTGGTTCTGCTGAATCTGTCTGATCGTCTAACTCTGACGGTTTCATCGATCGCTGCGTCTCCGGTCTCTCCGCACGATGAAGCGTTGAGCGTGTGTTGGCTTCGTTTACTGCCGTGTCACGCAGAGACGATGTGAGTCTGTGAGGTCATCAGCCCAGCTGGGCGCCGACGGTCGACTCCAGCCGTATTCTGGTCTCACCTCAGGTTGACGACCTGCTGACCCGGATCGGCGCCGAGTGACACTGCGTCACGTAAAGGAGTCTCTCTGATTGGTTGATGCTCCGCGTTCAGCTGCAAAACTTCAGATTTTCCAACTCTGGCGTCGGCCATGTTGGATGTGCGCGCCGCGCCCACATGGACACGTTTGGTCTGATCGCAGCATCAAGTCGTAAACCAGCTTAAACTAAAACCTTAACTTTTCTCTGTAACGTGCAGCAGGAAGCTGTGGTGCTGGTGTTCTGACCCGTGAGCGTTTCCATGGTTACGCAGCAGTTTTAACCGTGACCTCGGTTTGACCCGGATCCATCCTGGATGGAGGCGGATCAAAGCGATTACAGGAGGTCCGTTTGGCTTCAGCAGCTCGTTTAAAGACAAACATCAGTTTCATTTGGTTCTGATTTAACTGAAATACTGGGAAGAGTTGGTTCTGGATTAAAGTGTTTTTTAAAAGACTTTCCTGGAGTAGAACCAGCAGCCTCAACATGAACTGTTGGAGGGCAGGGGTCACCAGGAGCTGAGGGTGAGGCGGAGGTCATGAGGAGACAGGAGGGAGGGGAAGGGAAGGGGCGGGGTCAGGGCTGGTGGGCGTGGCCCGTTTGGGTCGGGTCGTCCCTCAGGAACTCCTCTTGGTCCTGGAGTGTTGGATCAGCCACTGCAGAGTGATGTCTGCAGACACAGAGCTGGAGGTCAGGGCGACGCTGAACAATTCAATCTGACCGACAATACGAGCAAAAAACCTTCAAATGCCTGAAACGCTTCATTCACTCAGCCACGTTTGTCATGAGCTTACAAACAATAAGTCACGACCAGATCAGAGCAAAAAGCTCAGACAGGTTCATTTGGTAAAAGTTCATAACCATGATTATTAAAATATTATTCTATAATAAAAGTTTTCACCTCAAAGACCAACGAAACCTGCAGGATGAATTCACACCAAAAAGTTCTTTGGTCTAATTATTTGGTCCGGACCAGAACCAGACTTTAGTTTCTTTGTTCGGTTTGCTTTCACATTGAGCTTTTTCAAAGCGGATTAAAATATGTAAACAAAGTCACATGGGTGAAGATCAGTGCTCCTATTGGACAGAAATGATGGGGGCGGGACGAAACACACCTGGAAGTCCTGCAGCTGCATTTCCTGATGCTGCACGCTTCTGCTAGTGTGCAGCAGAGCTAATTTTTCACTTAGTACTTTAGTTACTTTGAAAGCATTTAGCGCACTTAGCTTCCCCTGGATAAACTCTGAGGCGCTGATTTACTTGGCTGTTTTGTAAACTTTCAGTTGATTAAAGTGTCGATGTTTTTGTTATTGACTGTTGAGAATTTATTAAGGAATTTATATTCAGGCTCTTATTTTGAAGTGGGTGAAGAGTGTTTACGCAGCAGTTCTGTTTCTGAAATTAGCACTTTAGCTTCTCCTTCTTACTATGCTGGTGTAGCGCTTTAGCGTTAGCTGAACTAATGTCCAGGATTAGTGCTTTAAGGTCAGAACAGCTAAGCTTTTAGCTGGCACTGCCTGGAACATCATTTTGAAAGTCAATTGAAGCTTCAGCTTCCACAAATTCGATGGCAGCAGCATCACTACGTGGTTCCAGTCCAGCCACTGCATGCAGGAGCAGCTTATTTCCTGCGGTTGGTTTGGCTTGAGGCCAGTTTGTGTTCACACCAGAAGCGAACTGCACCAGAGTTTGCTGTGAAGAAGATTGAGGTTCGATTGTTTGAAAGCCACCAGGAGAAAAGGTCCAGACCAGCAGGGGAAACCAGCTCTGGTCCGTTTAAACAGAACCAAATGTGTTCAGTCCATCTTAATCCAACTCCAGTCTGTTTCTTTAGAAAGTCCGGTTCAGTTGATTTGGTTTGAATGCTAATTGACCTCTGGTCCTCCAAACCTCAGACTGGGTTTGGTTGAAGTGAACCCTGCTTTGGTTTGAATGCATATGTGAACGTCAAGCGGACCGGAGATCGCTCCAAGAGCAGGAAGTGGACTACAGCGCAGGGCATTCTGGGTAAATACAACCAAAACAAATACGTTAGCTTAGCAGAAGAAATGACTTGTGGTCTTTAGCCAAAGACAAAGAGAAATCCTCCATCCTTGGTTGGTTTGGCTCAGAGTGAGAAAATCTGCAGCAAATGAAAACAGAACAAATGTTCCCAATCAAACCGAATCTACCAGACAATCAGGTGGAAAACACCTTAAAAACTGTCCACAGCTTCGTGGCTAACCGCCCAGGGCGTCCCACCTCCTTCACACTGACTGCTGATTGGCTTCAACATGCCTGAGGATATTAATAACCTCAGGATCTTCATCATCACAGCGATTTCACAGGTGTTGTGTTATCTGGTTGTTTTCATAAAAACTGGAAAGCTCCTGAGTTTATGTATCCAGTAATCATGCGCCGGCTGGGTGTTGCACGTATAAAAGTCCCCCCTGCAGGGTTCCACCTCAGACAATCCCAAAGTAAACCATGAGGTGTGTTTATGTCCTGTGTCTCCTGGCTGCTGCTGCCCTCCAGCTGCCCGGCGCCCTGGCAGACATCCAGCTGTCTGAGGTAACCACATATTCAGGTTATATTAGCATCTGTCAAAAAGAATAATTATTTTTCTCCCCTTTCTCTACAAATGACACCAGGAAGTGGGTGAGTATTGAAGTGAATTTGTAATCCTGCATCTTCTTTAAGGTTTTATTACGTTCTTGTTTCCTTCAGGCGCTGCTCGGACGACTCTGACGGAGCAGGCTGAGATCGTGGACAGGCACAACGAGCTGCGGCTCACGTCCAGCCCACGACCAGCAACCTGCTGAAGATGGGCTGGAACAGCGAGGCGGTGACCTGCTCCATGAAGCACAGCCCGTCCAGTTCGCGGGTCACCAGCACCAGCGGCGAGAACCTCTACATGCCCAGCTGGACCAACGCAGCCCAGGCCTGGTACGATGAGGTGCACGACTTCCGCTACGGCGTGGGCTCCATCAACGGCGACGTAGTGGGGCTCTACACGCAGGTGGTGTGGTACGGCTCCAACCAGATCAGCTGTGCCGTCACCTACTGCCCCAACGCCACCTACAAGTGGCCACTATTGCCCCCCGGGCAACTACTGGCTGACCCACCCCTACAAGTCCGGGCCGACCTGCGGCGAATGCCCCGACACCGTGACAACAACCCCTGCCTCTACAACGACCAGTACAGCAACTGCCCTGAGCTCCAGCAGCAGTGGGGCTGTAGCCATAGCGACGTGGCCTCCTGGTGCCCCGCCTCCTGCAGGCGCACCAATCAGATAATCTGAGCGTCCAACAAAGGTGCTGACTGCAGAAACCGCCTCGTTGTTTATTAACCCAACATAAGAGCTGCAGGAGGAAGAAAACGGGTCCAGGTCAAAACCGCCGGCTGTTTGAGCCAATCAGGAGGCAGCTAGGTCAAAGGTCAAATGTGGTTTTACACAGTGACCCAGACAAAGTGAAACTGAGGAAAATATGGAGGACTGATGCTGGCAAAATTCACAATAAATAAATAAATAAAACTATAAATAAAGACAATCAAAAAAAAAAAATGAAAACAAATAAATAAATTAATAAAAAATATTTCAGTTATAAAACAATAAATAAATAAATGTATTAGGAAAATTAAAAATAAATCCATTTAATTAATAGATGAGTAAACAAAAATAAAATATAAAATAAATGGGGAATTAAATAAATTAATTAATGATGGAATAAAACTACATAAAAAAGTAAATATTAACAATAAAGCAGAAAATAAACTAGAAAAGAAATAAATTGATGAGAAATTAAACTATACCTAGTTAAATACCATTAAAAATAAGAACAAAAGAAATCTAACAGATGCATATTGTGGCAAAACTAAAAAATAAAATGTAGAACTGGAAAAAAAATTGATTAATGATGAAAAAATACACAGAAAATAAAAAAATTAGATAAAAAAGAGTTTAAAAAAGAAAGAAAATCAATAAATGATCAAATAAAACCATTATTTTATTTTAGTGATGAAAATTGGGGAATAAAATTAAAAATTAGGAAATAAATTTAAAAATAAATACAGAGAACTAATGTACAAATGATTAAATCATTTATAAATACATTTAAAAAATGTTAATCTAATAAATACATGTTGCATTTACTTATTTTAATATTCATTTATTTATACTTTACTGTGTGTTTCTACACAGACCTAACCGATTGGTCGGCCTCCAATCTGTTCAACCAATCAGCTCCCAGGAAATTCCCACAAACTTCCTGCCTCTTCCCAGAGCCGCCAGAATAAAATTAAACATATTTCATTTTATTTTGCTGCATTGCTTTTCATCCAGTGCTGAATAATAACCAGTTGGTTTGTGTACATTTAAAAGTTATCTTGTTTTAGGTGATTAAATCTTTGCATTTTTATTGTTTTAATGGAAAGCACATTGTGTTCTTTCATACAGTGTAAATCAGGGGTCACCAACTCCAGGGCTTCCATCCTGCAACTTTTACATTCACCTCTGCTCCAGAATGTCTGAGTCCCTCACCAGCGTTCATTCCTCTCTGCAATAGGCTGGAAACGAGCAGCTTATTTGATCCAGGTGTGTTTGAGCAGAGACACATCTAAAAGTTACAGGATGGTGGGACTGGAGTTGGTGACCCCTGCTGTAGATAAACGTGTGTGTGTGTGTGTGTGTGTGTGTGTGTGTGTGTGTTTACCAATGTTGTCTTTCTCCTTGCAGGAAATGGAGTAGCAGCAGATCTCTCTGTCCTGGATGGCCGACAGGTTCCTGAACACAACGACCCGAAACACTGAAACAGGCAGCAGAACAGCAGAACCCGGAGCTCCAACCGGACCCGGGGACCCACTGGGTCAGAACCCCGAGCTCTGACCGGACCCGGGACCCACCGGGTCAGAACCAGTGTTCTGACTATCTGTGCTACCTCATCAGATTTTCCTGCCGTAGCACAGATAGATGGCTATGTCTATCTGTTGGTGCTACCCGTCTAAAACTGCTACCGTCGTGTTTATAAACTACAGCAGGTTTAATTAAAAAAAAAAGAAAAAGAGTGTAATTAAACTCAAATATTTTCAAGTGCAGGGACAAAACGTCCCAGAAAAATAAGGTATTTTAAACGACTCCGTTTACAGTAGTAACGACATTACAGACAGCAAACTAAACCATTTATAAATGTGTTTACAAGAAAACACATGTAAAATTAAAACATGAATACAGCAGCTTAATGAAAGCCACGAATGAAATAAATTAAATAAAGCTTAACGTCGTCTTCAATTAAATAAAACAGACGAAATGAAACTTCCACAGTTTGACGAAAAGAAATCTGCTGAGTCAGCAGAATGTGACGTAGCATCGATGTGCGCATCACAAGGTATGACGGCTTGATGGGTAGCACAGATAGTTAGAACACCAGGTCAGAACCTCCATCTCTAACCGGACCTCAGGGACCAACAGGGGACCGGGTCAGAACCGGGTCAGGACTTACATCCTCTCTATGAGCTCCTTCTCATCCAGAGCGCCTGGCAGGTCCCGCTTGTTGCCCAGAACCAGAACCTGAGGACAGAGAGGAGGAGGATGGGTTGGATGCAGCAGAACCAGAACCAGAGCATGCAGGTAGAAAGCATTCAGTGCTGAGCGTTTTCCGATCAGCATGTGGGCCAGAGGGAGGCAGTCTGTCGTTTCAGGAAGTGAAGCTCATATTTCACAGACTGTTTTATTTCTCTTCACAGAGAATAAAACCAAATTCAGTTTCAAATCTACAACGATTCACATTTCGCTTGTTTACAGGAAACTGTTTATAGTTTATTTTCATTCATCAGGAAAGCATAAAAAATAGTTTTTGCAAAAATAATGATAATAAAAAAATACATACTAAATTTTGTGCCGCTGGAGTTAATTAAACTTTATATTTTTGGCCCCTAAGCCAAATAGTTTGGACAGCGCCGACTGCAACATTCTTGAGGAAAATTTCCGATAAACTCAGGGTTTCTGTGGTGGCGCAGGGGCAGAGCACGGCCCACGTATTGGGGCCCTGGTCCTCGTGCCGGTGGTCGCAGGTTCGATTCCCGGCCTGGTGACATTTGCCGCTTGTCTCTCTCATTGCCCTCTTTCCTGTCGAACTACTTTTAAATAAAGGCCAGAAGAGCCAACAAAACCTTTAACAAAATTTCCAATAAACTCACAATTACGTTTTAGCGAGAAAAAAAGGAGCAACTGTTGATTTTGAATAAACTTCCAAAAATCGTAGATAAACTGATAAACTGACAGATTCATCAGCAAGCAGATTTATAAAATTAGATTCAACTGTAGAACGAAGGCTCGTTCTACGCGTCCCTCTGCAGCCCACAGGGCCACATAAAAACCTGTGGCGGGCCGGATCTGGCCCCCGGGCCTTGAGTTTGACCCGTGTGTGATCAGAGCAGCCGGGTCAGCGCCGGCCCGTTTCTCTGAGCTCAGCTCTGTCTGCGTCATGTTTCGGGTTTTCTCACAGGAATCCCCTGCAGCTGCGGTTTGTCCAGCAGGTTGTGCAGTTCGTTCTTGGAGGCTTCGATCTTCTCCGGATCGGCTGCGTCCACCATGTAGCTGCAGCAGGACCAAACAAACGTCACTAACAGAAAACAGGAGAAATCCAGACAGCCACCGCGCCAACAGCTTCCTAACGATGATTTAATCCTGGAAAAGATCCGAACTGAAGAGACGACCATAAATCTGCACAAAATGAAAACATGAATTTCCCCCCCGCCCTGCCGCCCTGCGCCGCCGCCGGACTTACACAATGGCGCTGACGCCCCGGCAGTAGCGCTCCCACATGCTCCTGAAGCGAGGCTGGCCGCCGATGTCCCACAGCTGGAGACACAGAGACAAAGAGACGGACATGAGAGGACAGGACAGAGCAGGACAGGACAGAGCAGGACAGAGCAGGGGACAGGACAGGACAGAGCAGGACAGAGCAGGGGACAGGACAGAGCAGGACAGAGCAGGGGACAGGACAGGACAGAGCAGGACAGAGCAGGGGACAGGACAGAGCAGGACAGAGCAGGGG
>NW_006800410.1:338496-350870 GCF_000485575.1 Poecilia formosa
GGCCGCCGATGTCCCACAGCTGGAGAGACAGAGCAGGACAGGACAGAGCAGGACAGGACAGAGCAGGACAGAGCAGGGGACAGGACAGAGCAGGACAGGACAGAGCAGGGGACAGGACAGAGCAGGACAGGACAGAGTGATGCAGGGAATCAAACTATCAACCTTGATGGTGACGTTGCCCTTGGTGATCTTCCTCATGTTGAAGCCCACCGTAGGAATCATGTCTTCGCTGAACTGACCCGACTGAAACACACACACACACACACACACACACACACACACACACACACACACACACAGTCATGTTTTCAGGTCAAACAGCTGACACTAGCAGTGAACAGATCCAGTTTTCTGGCCGATCTTTAAAAGTCTGACCTGCTGATTGATGTTTTTTGACTGAAATGTTGCTAAATATAGAAAAGGTCTCCGAGTCGGCAGCAGTCAGGTGACTATTGTTACCCCCACTGGCTGAGTTTGGACCTTTGCTGACGCAGGTCAGATCAGAGGATAAGATCGGCTTCAATATGGACACATCGGCCGATAACCGATCTCACTACACCAAGGAAATCTGAGCCGATTGATTGGCTGGCCGATAAATTGGTGCACCATTACCTGAGACTGACGTTCAGGTAAGGCTGCTCTGACTCTGGATACTTCTCTATGAAGCTCTGGTTTGTGTTTTTCCTTCCACTAAATGTTCTGTTAATATGGTTATGGGACTGTCACAATAAGCAATAAATCAACTAATTGCCTGATAAATTAAAACAGTTTGCATGATTTATTGTTTTTGTCTTTTACCACAAACTACATGCTAAAAGCCTTCAGTCTGCTAGACCTTTTTTTTCAGGACTTCATAATTCACTATATTTGTTTTGTTTATTTATTTTGGATGTTTATAATAACTTTTATTTTCAGTGTTAAATGTTCATTAGAAACTAAAGTTTACTGATCTTTGAGAATGTGTTCTTACAAAAATGATCAATTAATGAGCTTCTTTTAATTTATCATGCGGTTAATTGATTTATTGCTTATTGCACAGGTCTGTTTCTGCCTACTTCCTGCTGTCAGACCGGTTCTAGATAAATAGTTTCATCTGACCTGATTATGAATTGTAAAATTATAGCAAAAAGATCAACTAATCACAGTTATTTCATGGTGGAACAAATTTTATCACCACATATTTCATGACCCAAAACAGAATGAGTCTGAAAGGGGAGTAAATACTATACACATGGCTGTAAATGTAGGATTTTTGCGACATTTAAAGTTTTTCTGCTTTTTCATTGGACATAAATCCTGATCTGTTTGATCCAGCAGCAGACTGGCGGCCTCCAGATGTTCCCAGATGCTTCTGTAACATCATTCCTCTTTCCCTTCAGCGGAATCAGACGGGATGAATCCACACAGATCCACCTGGAGGTGGAGGAACCCCCCCGACCTGCTGGACTCCACCCCACCTGCCTCCAGCTGACCTCACCGCTGCAGGACAACAATGGACGCCGCCACATCCAGCAACACTCACCGCTATTACATTCACAAAGGTGGTCTTCCCGGAGTACTGCAACCCCACCAGGGTCAGCTCCATCTCCTCCTTCCAGAACAGAGCCTTGAACCAGTCCAGGAGTTTGTTGATCAGCGCGATCATCTCTGCGCTCCGTCCGCTACAGCTGCTCGGTTAGCTGCTAACTGGCTGCCCGGCCCGACGCTCCGCTTTCTCTGCCGCTGACAGCCGCTGAGACACCCGCTGACGGTAACAGGGAGAGCCACAGAGCCAAGCAGCCTCACATTAACTCTGGAGCTCCGGTAGCTCGGTGTTTTACTGCTTTAAAACCCACCGAGTGGCTTTTCTCTGCTGTTTACTAGCTGCGCCTTTTCCTGCTAGTGCCGACAAGGAGGAACCAACGCACACGAACACATCCGGCGGAGCCCTTCAGAATAAAACACAAAGAAAATCAATTGTGTCAAAACTTACAATAAAATACAATTTTTATATTCAAACATAATGTCCTTAGTTATTAAATCAATTCATGTAATCATAATGTGCCGATTATTCAACATAATACTAACTGTTTTGCCTTTTTGGTGATTTCAAATGAACGGGTAAATAAAACTTCGGCACTATTTCCGGTTTGGGTGGGGTTGTTAGAGGAGGCAGAGGAGAGCAGAACAAAGACGAGGCAGAAACAGAAAACATGTAACGAGTTCTAAAACACTGACCTCTGTTGGTTCACTGCATGATTCTGACGATCATTCAATTTTTTCTATTTATAGTCTGGGTACATCTTAACACAAAAGTTGTAGTTTTAGTTCCCATTGTTCCCCATTAGAATATCATTAAATAGGATATGTTTCGCATTTTAAAATAGTGAGATAGGGTTTGGACTTCTTTAGTTTGTTGTGTCATAAAATCAGCCATCCATTGTCTGTTCCTGCGGGGTACACCTTGGACAAGTTGCCACAGAGACACGAAGGATAATTTAGAGCAGCGGTGTCAAACTCATTTTTGTTTTGGGCCAAATCAAGAACAGGGCCGGTTGTGCCAGAATGTATCGATAAAACCCGTTAAGATATTAATGAATTCTTAAAATTTAATAATATTGAACATCTTTTACGTCCCTCCAGGATTACGAGATTGTTTTTGTGATTTTTTAAAACTGTTTGTGGTGCTAATTTAAAAATATTTACGATATTTGTACTTATGTATGACGGTATAAATAGTGGACAATGATCTGACATCAATTAAGGTTGAGACAGCTGTTAGCATCTCTTGAACCCAAATGTTTTTGACCATTTTTGTGGAAAAATCTACAGTAAACTCACAGTTATGCAATAGTACAAAAAAGTGCAGGGATTTGTTGATTTTTGCGTGATTTTCCACGATAATTTGCAAGAAACTGGAGGGACTGATTGATGAAATCAGACAGAAAATAAAAACTGCTTTGATTTGATTAATTAAATAATACTTAAGCACAGTGTTATCTTGACGGTTGGCACCAAAGGGCCACATAAAATGGCTACGGGGGCCGGATTTGGCCCCCAGGCCTTGAGTTTGACTGAACAGTCATGTTTCTGGACAGTGGGAGGAAGCTGGAGTACCCAGTTGATGGGTCCCATGTAACAAAAACCAGACAAATATATTATTGACATGTATTTAACAGCTTCCCAAATACTGCAATAAGCAGTCCCTGCTGGTTTCTGCTTAAACTGTGATGATAACTGCAACCTATCAGCTTCCTGTTTAGGAATCTTGTCACATAGGATGTTTTGCTGTTGACATCTAGTGTTCATTAGAGGTACTGCACCTCTCCGGTATTCAGGTCTCAGCTGCTGTAGGAGGAACAACTTATCCTGCTTATCCGCCAACAAAATGCTTTTTGTTCAGAAACATCAAGAAGCACAAATATTTTTAATTTAAAACAAACCTAAATTTATACATTTCTGATAAAAAAAACAACCCACAGAGTACTAAAGCAAAATAACCAGAATATAATCTGAAGCAAGTTTTCAGACTTTGTTTCATTAAAGCTTCCAGTTCAAATCAAAAGTTCCTATTTTTAAACTAACTTTATGATTTAGTCGATTTAGTCGTTGACTGAACAGAACCTGATGGTCGGGTTCAGCTCCGCTCATCTCTGAGAAACAAACATGTAAACAATACATTTATTTCATTTTAATAATCTAATTCTTTATTTCTCTTTTCAGTCCAGGATGAAAATTTTGGTTCTATGGGTTCTCCATATTTTCAGAACCAAACAGAAGATCCAGTTCTGGTTCTGCTGTTCAGAACCAGAACAGCAGAACCAGATGGATCTGATTTTCTTTCAGTCCTGTCTGCTGCTGCTGCTGAGGCCCTTCGGTTCTCCCGGTTCTCCCGGTTCTTCCGGTTCTCCCGGTTCTCCTGGTTCTCCTGGTTCTCCTGGTTCTCCCAGTTATCCCAGTTCTCCTGGTTCTCCTGGTTCTTCCGGTTCTCCTGGTTCTCCTCTGCTGTGCTGCTTTCCTCAGATTTCTTTGAGGACGTTGCTGGTTCTGTGGGTTCTGGTTTTTCTCAGTTTTGCAGTCGAAGGTTCTGCAGCCGAACGCTGGCCTGGTCCTCAGGGGTCTGCTGGTTCTGTGAGTCTGTGTTGGTCTGGTTCTGGTCCTGATGGGGAGAAAACACGGTTAAACTGGCAGAAAGTCGTTCCTCCTGACTTTGTTGAACTTGGCAGCAGGCGGATCTGACTGACTCCTCTAAAAAAGGCTGTAGGCTCGGCTGTGTGAGGTTCTGTACCTGGTTCTGCTGCAGCTGGCGGCTGTACTGGGCCAGCGTAGAGTACAGGAACTGGTACTGCTCGGTGGTCTGGATCATCCCACCCCTGCACAGGACAGAGGAGGAGAACCTTTACACGAAGGTTCTGGCGTTTAAAGTTGGGACAACACAGTTTTTTTTTATTTTATGCAAAAGAACTTCAGTGTCCAAGACGGTCCATCAAGCACCAGAACCGGTCCCTGATAAGGAGAGCCTGGCAGAGTAAAGAAGCCACCAGCGCAGAGCTTAGCTGACTCTGGCTGCAGGTGGTATGTGTAGATCTGCAAAGTGTGGAGAAGATTTCTGATAAAGAAGGGAAGGAAAGGATCTGATTCTGCTCTTTGGTGGGGTCCGCTAGCTAAAACTAGCTGCCCTAAAATATGAATAATAAACAATGATTCTACTAATGTAAATTGCTATACCAACATAGCATTTAGTGGAAGCTAATGCTAAAGCGCTAATCCACCCACATATCGTCCTCACCAGGATCCAGTGTGTCATTAATCACCTTCCTGTGTCGTTGTGCTTCAGGAAGTAATTCTGCTGAACAGAACTTTCCCTCATGGTTCAGTCTTACAGTTGTTGAGTTTTGCTAACTATGTTTACTATGTTTTTCAGTCAGAAAGCAGATTTTAAATGTTTACTGTAATGTTACAGACTGTAACTGCTGCGCAAACATCCTTCATCCACTTCAAAATAAGAGCATGAGTATCAACGTCTGTCTACTTTCATAATTCTTAACAGTTGATAACAAAAACTTCAACACAGATGCCAAAATATATTCAACTGAAAGATTAATAAATAATAATTATAATAATAATACATTTTAATTACAGGTACCTTTCTTGACACCACACAAAATACATTAACTCAATTAAAAGATACAACAGTAAAATAATAAAATCAATCGAATACAAAAGCAGAAATGATCAAACAAATAAAGCAGTTTTAAACAAATTTGTTGTCAGTTGCTATTTGAAATGAAAAATTAGAAAAATTAATTCAGAAGAAGGTAAATGCTAATGCTAGCACTAAATGCTCTCACGGTTAGCGAACATGCTAACACGGTAAATTAAAATTTAGCTCCAATATTAATTAGCAGAAGTATTGCTGCCACTGATTCTGTCCAAGAACATCTGAAGCGATACAGGAAGTTCAGGGATGGGCATCAGCTTTCTGCTAGTTTCTCAGATGGAACCATTTCCTGATTGGCTGGAGCATCTGGAAGGAAAGCTGTGAGGACCTGTGTGATCCCCGAAGCATCCTGATCCAATCATGTGTGCTTTCCAAGATAAAGAGAAGATCCTCCAAGAGAAACTTCTCCAAAGATCATCAGTTTAGTGACGATCTCCTGATTTTTCCTTCTGATTTCATGAAGCTACAGGTTGGCGAATTGCTTTTGGACTTCTCATGATCCGGACCCCACTGAGAGCCTGTGGTCAGTTCTCCAGCAGCAGGTGGAGAAACAGAGAACGGGACACTGCAAGTCACCCAAACGGGTCAGAGAGAACTACAGCATAAAGACAGGAAATACATTTGAACAATGTTCTCCAGCAGCGACGTGTACGAACATCCAAACGAAATCACCTTCAGACGACCTCACCTGTCGAGTCGGAGCTGACAAACCGTCTCCAGAATGTCCACATGTCCGGTTTCTCTGAGCTGCTGGCAGCAGATGCTGCTGGCTATGAAGCAACCCGTCCGCCCGATGCCTGCGCTGGGGACACAACGCCAGAGCAGGCTTTAGAGTTTCACTGCAAGGAGCTACAAGGAGCTTCCAGGAAAAAGGCTGGAGCCAAAATCCTCTTTCCTGTCTGTCAACCTGTCCTGGGTTCACCGGATCAAACTGTCACAAAGAGTTTAAGATCCAGTTTGAAACCGGTTCATCCCTTGATTTCAGGATTCCTCTAATGTCTGAATGAGTGGGAACGACTGTAGCTGAAACTGCGATTTTAGCATTTCTCATGCGGTAAGGCCCGTTTTCCCATAAATACTACGTTGTGAGGACCCACTGCTCCTTATGGGGCCCCAAAGAGGAAGTGAAGTTTTGGGTTAAGCATGTTGTGGTTAGTGCAGGGTAAGGTGTTAGGCTGTAGAAATTAATGGAAGGTAAATGGAAGTCAATGTAAAGTCTTTGTGAAGACAGGAAAACATATTATTGCTGTACTTTTGCAAATTGCCCTTTTAGGTCAATCTGTGGTGTTTTTACCTCTAAAGACCGAAACGCCTCATTGGGACCAGTTCCATGTCTTGATTGAAGAAGATGCCTGTAGATTGTTGAATTTGTGTGTATTTATGAAATGAGGTTCTGGTGTTCGCTGGAGGAGCCAGAGGTGTCAGAAACCTCCCAGAGGGAGCCGCAGCTCCCTTGGCCACCTCTTGGGGGCGCCACTGCTGAAGCCAGGTCTCAATGTGGTAGACCTAGTTTTTTAGAGTTAGCCTTTGAGGGTTGGTGTGAATGAAGTTTTAAGGTTAGGTTGGGCAGAAATGCCACCTTTATGGGTCATTTTCACACCGTAGCAGTTTATCTGCCTCCAGCCTGCGGTACACGGCCGCGGCGCTCCGACAGGAAGCCGGGTTGAACGCATTCGCCGCGCTGGTCTGACACACTTCAGGCTGGTTTCGCTGCTCTGCTGAAAACACAGTTTATCTGACATAAGGTTCAGATTTCACTGTTTTTTCTGCTGGTTAAAGAAGATCCAGGTTTGTTCCATCTCGACTGTTGTGTTCTTGAGGAACCTCAGATTGGTTTCAGTATTTAGTCTGATCTGGTAGCGGTTGATCGTCGTGTTTAGAGGATGGGATAAATATTTGCTGTGAATAAGCTTTATGATGCTGTTTTATAAATGAAGAGATTAACTTGGTTCATTATGGCCCCATTTAAAGCGGTTCTTCTTAAACCTGCTGCTGCCAAAAATCAACTAACGTCAGGAGAAAATGTGAAGAAGACAAAGTCCAGTTTTCTGCTGTCCTGCATGGTCAGGCTGTTCCACCTTCCCCCCTCCTGTGGACTGGAAAGACTAAAACTAACAGCCTGACCAGTAAAACTAAAGTTTTGGATCCTGTGTGATTTAGAATCGATGCAGATCTGGAAGGGAACCGCTGCAAAGCGAGGTGAAAAGGTCTTTCTGGTTGGGATCAATGTCTGCAGCTGGTTGTTAATGTCTTTTCAACGGTGAGTTTGTTCTTCAGCACTTTAAAACGTTCCTTAAATTACTGGTGAACAGAAGCTAAAATGTGTTTGTGTTGCAGGAACCTGGAGGTTTAAGCTGTTTTTTTCATAAACACCAACCTGCAGTGGACAATGATTGGTCGGTTACCCGGAACGGCGTCTGTGATTGGCTGCAGGGACTTCCTCTGTGTCTCCACCTCCTCCACCAGCTTCAGCAGAGAAACAATGCATTCTGGGATGTGGTGGTCGGGCCAGGAGCTGAACCAGTAGTGTCTGACCGGACGGCGCTCAGAGTTCAGCTGAAAACGAAGGTGAAGGTGACAGAGATGATGAAGCTTCTCCAGAACATCCCACAAGCAAACAGAATAAACATGGAGCTTCTGGAGCATCAACAGTCTTTGAAAGCTGTCAAGAGGAAAAGTAGGACATGTTTATTTATTTACTAAAAGGTTTTAGTGATAGAAACTGAGGCCTGTGAAAACTGATCCAAAACTGAGGATCAGGAACTAAAACATGAAACCGGAGATCTGACAGGGGAAAACAGCGACATCTAGAGGCTCCTAGAGGAAACAGCCCATTTAAATGGATCCTTTAAACGTAACTTATTCGTTGGCTTTTAATCGAGGCCTGATTCTGTAACTTTTCTGTTGTGATGTTTTACTTTTATTTATTGTTATTACTATTATTCTTTTGTATTAGAATTTTTCTCTTTCTCTTTTCATTAACTTATTTTATAATGTTATTGTTTTTGTGCAGCAGTTTTAAACCCGTTTTAAAAAGTGCTATAAATAAATACATTTGACATTAACAAACACCAGAACTAGAAAGACAGAATTCACTGAAAGTTTTACAAGAGCATAAAAAATGTGATCAAAAATAAAAACTTTAATAACCACCGACCATGATGGAGCTCCAGAAACACTGAGTTCATCTGAACTTTGTTTCTGTTTTTATTTCAGCTGCAGTTTGTTTTAAAGCTGGAGTTCAGACATCCTGACCATCCAGGGTTCAGATCAGCTGAGGCATTAAATGTTTTCAGCCTGATGAAGCTAAAAACATGAACAGGATCTGAAATGCGTCTCAGACGGATGTGAATCATCTCCACAGGTGAAACCTGATATTTTTTCCTCACTGACTGAAGTTAAATCGGACCAAACTTTTCTTGTTTTATCTTAGCTAGAATCATTTTTTTTTCTATTTGCTGATTGTTAGAAAACTGAGCGACAATATTTTTCAGAATTCAGAAGTGTACATACATTTGGTCAGTTTCAGCGATAAGTGTCCTTTAAAATGAACTTTTTGGGTAATTTAGAAAAGTTTGGTTTGATTTAGCCTCAGACAGTGAGGAAAATGTATATTTTTATTCAGTAAATGGACAGATATGTACATAACAGAACTACTTGACAGTATTTAATGTGTTTTCCCAGATTGGACCCACCTGGATCTGCAGATCCGTGATGATGAAGCCGTTTTTTTCCTGGCTGTCTTTAACTCTCAGCAGGAATCTGCCGAAGCGGCTCGTCTGTCCCTCGTCCTGCCGCTCCTCGTCCTCCTCCTTCACCTTCGTCCCGTCCCTCGGCTGCGGCCAGTAAGGCTCGCATTTCTGAGCAAACACACGTCAGACGCTGAACACCGCGGGCGATCTGGTGACGATTCCACAGAGAGAAACAAACCGCCCACCTCGTTGTTCTCCTTCAGCTTGGTCACCATGACGATGATGCTGCTCCGCTCCTGCCACACCATGTCCCAGAAGTCTCCCACAGTGTGCAGCATCGGGCCCTGGGTGGCGATGAAGGCCCTGGGAGCCCCTCTGTAGCCCTGCAGGACATCCAGACCATCAGAGCGTCTCTGATGCAGCTCACACCCCAAATTCATAACACGGAGGGTTTTTCTTTTTTAGCAGAGTTATGAAGTAAAAAAGTAAAAGTACTTTGTAGATTTTTCAGGTATCTGTACTTCACTCGAGCATTTATCTTTCTGACAAAGTTTTACTCTCTGCACGAGAAATTTCTGTACTTTTTACTCCTTACATTTTCACTTCTGACTCGTTACTTTCATGATGACAAGAATAATGATGGAAAAAATCCACCACCCTCACAAGAAGTGAGTTAGAGTGTCTGTAATTCACCATTCAGTCGGATGCAACCAAAGCAGAGAAGGAGAAACTTTAACCTGAGACGAACAGGAACAGATTCAGAGACGCTTTAAAAAGCTTCCATGTTGAACGTTTTGATCCGGACTCAGATTTGGTTTGAAGGAAAACGAGATCAGGATTATTATTTCTATGCAAACACAGAGCATGTTGTCGGCAAAAGAAAGAAATGATGCATTTAGTGTGAAACTTTTAAAGTATTTTAGACTTTAAAAAGTACTTTTGTATTCCTCAGTGTGAAAATTACAAAACTTACTTTTTTACTTTTACTTTAGTAAAGCAGCCGACCTGAACTTTTACTTTTACTGTAGTATTTTTGAGTACAGGTATCTGTACTGAAGTAGAGCAGGTGAGTACATCTGACACCTCTGATGGTTCAGTTGGATTATAATCCAATCTCTCTACACCAGAACCGGGTCGCGTTCTGCACACATCGCACCGTCAGGTTCCCAGGAAACTTTCTAAAGGTGAAACACGAGTTGGTTAAAACGGGTGAAGCTTCACTTTGTCTGTGGTTTCATTACAACAGCAGCAGACCAGAGGCTTTGCATACCAAGCTACCTTTCTGAGGAATTGCATAAAATGAGGAAGCCGGGTTAGCCGACCGTAGCTGAGGTTCAGAAATGCAGCATCTGGTGTTTTCTTTCATTTTAACACCAAGAACTGGTTCTAATCAAACGCAGCACTCATGAAAACAGGACAAGAATGATGAGCCCCAGAAAGAAGCTCAGTTTTCATTAGTGGCAGGAAGAAAATCCTGTCATTTATGACTCCAAACTGGATTTTCCAGAAGTTTCCAAGTGGAAGCGACGAGAAGCGGCGGATTGTCCTGGACTTCATCAGCCAATCACTGCGTCGCTGTTGCTTCATCGCATTGAGGTTTGCACACGTTAGTTTTTGCACGGCTCTTTAAAGATCAATCTTTTTCAATCAATCAATTTAAGGTCTGGAGTTTGACTAGGCCAAGTGTCAGCTTTCAGACAGAAGACAGAAGGAGAGGATGCCAACTAGCCTGGAACGACGGTCTCAGAAAAACCAGAGGTTTTCAGGAACGTGTTGCTTTTTACCGGGTTTTTCTGTCAGGCCAGCTGGTTTTGGTGAAGAGAAAGAAAATCCATTCGAACCAATACATCAGTGGAAACGGCTGATCAGTGGTGTGAGGTTAACGTTCGCTACGTCACAACTTATTCAGCAAGTTTCCAAAAACCAAAATCTGCCTCATGTGGGTGTAAAAACGTTTTTTCCAAACTGAGGAGGTTATTTCAAATTTACCGTTTCTAATGCGAAACTTCAAAATGAGCGTAAGAAACGTTGATGGAAACACGGCTAACGACTCCAGTCCTGGAAAGAACAATTCACCTTTAAACGTTTGAACCAGGAATGGCTGATATGGGAATTCAGGCCAAATATCTCGATTTTTCAGAAAAAACAGAATCACCTCATCGAGCATCAAAACTTTTTTTTATTAAATTCAGGAAGTTGTTTTGGATTTTCCATCTACCTTTTCTGATATGATCCCTCAAAATGGCCATAAAATGTTCTGATGGAAACACGGCTACTGCAACCTTCCCAGGTTTTACAGCCCAGATCATCACTCCTCCTCCGCCGTGCCGTAAATGTTTAGGACTTCTCCAGGGTTACAGCTGATGTTTCCCATCTACACCGATGATATCTGCTGTAAATCATCTGGAGCCATTGATGATGGATTTGATGTCATTTGTTCAAACATTTATAAGTTAAAATCATTAAAATGGTTTCATGTAAAGTTTTGATCGTTGATTCTCTGCTGCATGACTTTATGTTTTTATGTTTATGATGTAAAGCTCTTTGAAATGCCTTGCTGCTGAAATGTGCTGTACAAATAAAATTTGATTGATAAAATGCTGCTTTTCTGCTGACAGATAACTTTAGTTCTTCACAAAGTAACTTTTATTTGAACTAAACTGCTGTCTTCATTTCATCTGATGTTTTCTGGTTATTGCATCAAGAAACCCGCAGCTTCTTTACATCCCCTCAGCTTCTGAAACCAGCCCACTTCCTTGACGCCATCAAACAGGAAGTTAATGATTAAGACACTTTTGCTCCTCAAAATCAACCGTCAGGCATTGAACCAGCGACTCACGAGTCACCGGCCGGGTTATCAGAGCAGGTGAGCCAAAAGACGGAGCCGCAGGTTCCAGCTTCATGAAAACTGTTAGTACACACACTCCTGATGCGGCGGGGCGAGGGATGCGTGGGCGGAGGAGAGGAGGGGGTGAGTCAGGGACAAGTCACTTCCTCCCTCACTTCCTGTGGCTTTCCTGGTTGTCAGACTCCCACGTTGACAAACTGACAGCTTGCACCTCAACTTCTTTTTGCTTAGCCATTGGAAACACACACACACACACACACACACACACACACACACACACACACACACAGATAAACCAGAAGACGCCCACGCTGAGTGACGGAGCTGTCACACACTCAGCCAGCTTCCTTTCTCTTTAATAAAACCCAGAAGGCAGCGCGTTTCTCTGTCGCCGAACCTAATTAAACATCTGTGACATGTTAATAATAAGACGACTTGACAACATCAGACATGTGTTCCTTTTAACTTGAGCAGAAGAAGATGCACAAAATGACCCTTTTTGCCCTGGAAGTAACAGTTTCTTTGTCTTCCAGCCTCATTTTGCACAGATTGTTTTCATTCTGATCAAGTTGGTTCTCCGTCTATCGTCTGTAATCGGGGGTTAGTGCCAATCTCCTGTGGTTTTTGGGTGAGA
>NW_006800410.1:352140-362450 GCF_000485575.1 Poecilia formosa
TCCATCCAGACACGGCGGCCATCTTTACCTACATCCATCCAGACACGGCGGCCATCTTTACCTACATCCATCCAGACACGGCGGCCATCTTTACCTACATCCATCCAGACACGGCCGCCATCTTTACCTACCTCCATCCAGAGATGGCGGCCATCTTTACTGCCATAAACAGAGCGCAGACGCCTACATTCTTCTTGGGTCACTTTGGGGTCAGAAACTGATCCCACAGAAGTCTGACTGCAGTCGGGTTCAGGATGAACAAAACATGCTGAAAAACTCAGATTTCAGCAAAAAACTGAGCATCAAAAGCTGAAGTAAAAAGTGAAACTGAGCTACCAAATGCACCGTTGGACTTCAACTTGCCAGGCTCTATTTTCTGTCTGCATTTTTATGATTGAGTGTGTTGGAGATTAAGGCAGGAGAACCACAAGGCTGAGAACTGGGACCTCTGGGATGGATGAATTTGGTCTCACATAAAGACTTAGAAAAGTTAGTATCACTTTATGTCACTAGATGGCTTAGATCACAGATGTCAAACTCCAGCCCTGGAGTACTTTGATAATAATAATACTTTGATAAATGTAAGTGTTAATTAAAAACAGTTTCAGGAGAGCATGTGTCACGTTTGATGTTCCACCAGTTTCAGCCTAAACTGAACAGTTTAGGTTTCAAAGCTAAACAGAAGTCAGATGCCATGTCAGCTAATCCAACCGTTGTCTTGTCTGCCTGTTAGCTTCACGTCATGTTTTTGTTTCCTGAGCCCAAACTGACGGATTACGGATTCATGACAAAGTCTCACAGTCTTGGACATTTCTTGTTGCTTCTTTGGATTTTGATTTTGAATCCCATGCCTTTCCCACCTTTCATCCTGGTCCAAACTCCGTCATCTTCACTACTTTCAGAAATAACTCCAGTCAAATGCAACATCAAAAGACTGTTGAATTTTAAAATCAATTTGTTGAAAAATACTCCGAAAAACTCAACAACTGCGATTATGGAGACAAACTTTGGTAAATTCAGAATGATGATCCTCTCAGCCGGATTTGCTTCCAGTAAATCCAAAAATCACTCTTGACATTACGCAGAATGAAATCTTTGTTTCACTGTTTGGTCACAAAATGCAGCTCAGCAGGTCTTCAGATTTTATGGTGAATGATTAATATCTACCCTGCTCATCATCACAGTTTTTAAATCACACAGGAAAAACTCCTGGGCCAGAAATGGGAAACTTACATGCAGATGATGCAGGTTTTTACCTCAATGTTCAGTCTGACCCGTAGTTTGATTTCTCCGTATATTTTGGACCATTTTCTGCTGAAAAACCCAGTGATGGCACATTTTGCGTTTTCATTTCAGATGTCCTGAAATCCCTCTGCCATGCGTCGATGTGCAGACAAACAGCCTGCGGTTCATTGGTTTGAATGAAGTCGAGCTGACGGCTTGTTTTATTGATGATAAACTGTACTGTAAAACCTTTCAGCTTTGGATTGGTTGTTTTACAGTACAAGAGGTGATGACATGAGAGAAGTTGGTTTAAGTTTAGTTTAATTAACAGCTTAATGGAAAAATCGCACCAGTACTGATTCCAGACAGTTAACATTTAAACTTAACAAGTCAAACTATTTTCCACTTTGACCAAAGTGAAACCCTAATCGGTGTTTTCGTTTTCATTCTTAGAGATGTTTTCCACTGCGGTAAAAACTTTCCTGTTCTCACTTTTCACCTGTTTCAGATCACAGTTTAGATTTAATCTGCAGTTTTTCTTCTTATATAAGTGTAAATCAGATACTTTCTGACAGCAGGACGTTTCAAACCGACTTTAATCAGCTGGAAACAAAGCAAAGCTCTCACCCTGACATAGTTGGCGTTGATGTAGCGATCCGGACCCGGTTCTTCGTCCAGGCTCTTCAGGATCACCCGAGTCTCTGGGTCTGAGAAGCAAACCGCAGTGATGAGTCGGAGGACAAGATAAGATCAGCGGAGCTGCTGCTGAGGCGCTTACTGGGCAGGATGGTTTTGTATCTGTCTTTCATCATGTGTCCCGGAGCATCGAGCTCGGCCGCGCTCACAAAGTTCGGAGGAATCTTCTGCAGATGAAAGCAGAACGTTTTGGACGTTAAACTTTACTAACATTTTTCCTGTAATCCATCCACAGTCCAGCTGCCTGGACGGCTGCATGAAACCAGCAGGCAGGACTAAACAGGACTTTGGTTTGGTTTTATTACTTTGGGTTTAGCTTTCTATAATTTTGGGTTATGTTGTATTTTAGTGGATTCTGGTATTTGGTCATGTTTGTTCCGGTTGACTGCTCCGGATTTGGCTGTCATTTGTGTTTTTATCTTTTATAAGTTGTTTCTTATGGCTTAGTTCATTTCTCTGTAGAATTGATTGTTTTTAGCGATTAGCTCAGAGCTAAATCTTCTGAACTTCTTTATTAATCACCTCACCACTCAATAACTGTAACTTTTCCTCTGGTCTTGTACAACATGTCAGCTAAAACCAAGATGAGCCGATTGAACGGCCGTACAGATGCGTATGAATGGATCTATAGGGACATCAGCACTGAAGTGATGCAGGTGAATACAGCGGTTATCTGGAACCAGCTTTTATTTTGATAGTCCACTTCTGCTGATCAGCAAGTAAATTTACAGAGAATTAGCTAAATATTTAGTTAGCTCAGAGCTAACTAAATATTTTTGCTAGATCAATGCTAAATATTTACTTTGGAGCTAAAGAGTTGGCTTGCTAACTAAATATTCTGTCATGAACGATGTGGTTGCGGTGGTGAGGAAACGCAGGTAGACCCAGGTAAAATGAGAATGATGAATTTAATGATGTAGCTCACAGTCTTGAACAGGCAGCACGGCAGAAAGTTAGCACACAGCTAATACCGGTAGCAACTGGATAACAGACATGTACACGAGCTTAGGTCGATGCAGGACTTAACAGTTCAACTGCGTACGACCCATAAACAGACGTCGACTGACGGCACAGGAAAACAGTTACAAATGACGAGGATCCGGCAACAACACAGACAACAGGTGGGGCTAAATACACACAGGGTAATCAGGGGGATACGACACACCTGGGGAGCAATCAACAGGGAGGACAGAGACTCACAGGGAACAGGACTACACAGGGAAAACAGGACTGAACACAGAAGAACTCAAAAATAAACACACAGAAACCCAGATCATGACATATTCAGCCTCAAGCTAAGTCTTTAATGTGGAGCTTAAAGTGTAAATTGGAGTTTACCAGTTATTTGTTGGAAAGCATTTCATCAAGAGGTCAATACTGTGACAGATTAAACCAGAGCTTGAGATTTTTAAAATAAGATTTATGAAGTGTTTTATTTTTACCTTTTAAGATTAAAAGAGGGAGAATTTTCAGTGCGTTAAATCTGTGGTATATGGTAAGAACATTTTAAAGCACTATTGCTTCAGTCTTTGAAGCATAAATCTTTACCTCAACCTTGAATGTTCCTTTGAAGCCCTGAATAAAAACACAGAGGAACCTTACCTGGTACTCTGAGTTCAGAGCGCTGGTGTCTGCTGCAGCTTCCTGTAACTGCGCATGTGCAAGCGCTCGGGACGAGGTGTGTAGCAGCTGAAGCCACACCTCTTTGGGCGTGGTCACGGAACAAACTGACTCCGCCCCCAGATTGCTCACATCCAATAGCAGCGACAGGTTGGAGCCGCGCCTTTTGAAAATAAAATAATTGTTTTGAAAAGATTTTAAAAATAAACATTTATATGATTCTTTTACATTCTGCAGATGTTTTGGGGGAAATGTTTTTTTTTTAGAAACTGCTTCATTCATGCTAAAGATTTGATGCAAAGATTTCTTTAGCAGCAACTTTCTACTAATTGAGATTAGTTTTGAAATGCAGCAGAAAATCTTAGAAATAAACTGGATGTTAGAGGATTAAATGATTCTCCTGCCATTCTGGACAAAACCTCCTTTTCTTGGCTCAAGATTTTAACCATGAAAGAGCAGCAACAAAGTAACAAAGTTAATGTGTTTAAAAACTCAACTGATTTCTAGTCAAGTGAATTTCACCCAAATTTAAGTAAACTTAATATAAACTGAACACAAGTCAATTCCAGTTCAGTCCTAATTAAATAAATTCAAATTAATTTCCAGTTTAATCAACTAAACATAAATGTCTCCATAATGTCACATATAGTTTTAAATTCACATTTGATTTCTACTAACTCAATTTCAATCAAATCCAATTTAATTATGTACAGAAAAGCTCTAATTTATTTCTATTTCCTTTTCTGTTCTGGGTTTCAGCCCAATTCAAATCAGATTATATTTAAACTCCACATCTATTACCCTCTCCTATTTAAGTTCAATTGAGTTACAACCATGGAATCAAAGTGATTATGGAGTGTAAATATATTTAGTGTGCATTCAGTTGTGCATTAATTGTCCAGCTGAGGAAGCCAAATCATTGTCATTGATTGTGTGGTCATGGTTCCTGGAGGCCCCTCACCGTTCCTGGAGGCGGACTGAGGCTTTCCGAGGGGGCGTGGTCAGTGGCGGGGGCGTCACTGGTTCCTCGGCAGGAACGGAGCTGAATGATGAGCTCATCATGAGTGTTTTCTGTTGAAGACGATTTATTTTCTGAGCCGCACTCAGCTCCTCACCTCAACACCATGCTGCAGAAAAACAGAGACAGCATCACTGCATTCTAATCAAAAACAACATATCAACAAAATAAACAACATTTTCCATTGAAAAACCTTTTTACTGCTAAATTATGAGATAAACAGGAATAAACTCAACAAGAAGGATATTTATTACTTTTAATCTGTTATTTAGTTTCTCTGATTATTCATGGAGCTTCTTTACAAATGTAGATTGTTGACGCTGACATTAGCATTAGCTGCTACATATTTAGCATTGAGATGCTATTTTAGGCTAACATAGCTTCACTGACATGCTAACTCCTTTTAACACAACTTGAACACAACAATAGTCGTTTTCAGGGCCAATCAGATACTTTTAAAGCGGAAATTAACCTCAGTGAGCCCAGAGAAGCAGCTTCATAGCTGCTGTTAGCGAATGTAGCTTGTGCAACAGATTTATGGATGTACCAGAAATGTGCGAATACAAAGTATCCATCTGGAACTTTTAGGTTAAAATTTTTATTGCATCGAAATCTATGGAATGTATTAATAAATTAATGCTTTAAAGTCAGTTTAAAATAAAATTTCCTCTGTCCATTTCTTTGAACACTCTACCTTTAGCTCGAGACATGAGACAGACTTCCTGGCTGAGCTACTTTTTAGATGTTTTTTATTATTAAATTTTATTTTCAGTATTACTTTTGTTTGTGCAGTTAATTTCTCAGTTTGGTTTTATTTTATATATTTCAGTCAATTTGGAGGTCTGAAACAAGTTGCAGTAAAACAAACTTGTTTTTAGCTGTGGCCTTTTATCACATTTGTGTGGAATTTAATTTGATTTTACAATAAACAACTGTAATGTGGTTTTATTTTACAGAAAGGAAATATTGCGTTTTTATCCTGTAATGCTGTAAATAATTAGTTTAGTACAATTTATTCGCACTGTGTTTCTACGGCTGGAAGAGCATCACCAGCTATTCATTAGCAACAGAAAAACGACAATCAGGCTGCAAAACCACCAGGACAAGTAACTAAACCCAAAATACAATTTACCAGAAGTTCATCCAAAGTGTTGTACAAAACAAGACAAACAAGACAAAGGAAAGAAATCAAGCTATAAAACAACTATCAAAAACCTGCACATTAAAAATACATAATGCAGAAAAAAGACAATAAAAACAGCATATCATCTTACTCTGAAAAAAGATTTAAAGAGACTCAAAAGCAGGAAGCAAAGATGCCTGTCTGAAATTTAAAGGCCACAACAGAAAAACTTCAGTCTCCTCTCGGTTTCCATCTCGGTTTTGATCAACTAAAAAGTATCCGGCCTCCTGATCTGAGGGCCCACAAGGGAAGATACGACTGCAGCAAGTCAGAAAGGTGGAGCTGTATTCAGTGGAAAACAGCCACTGAATATTTATTTAATATTTATTCAAGAAATTCTCTTCATCGAAGGCCAAACCAAACCAAGCAAAACATGGAGGAAACGTGAAGCACCCAGAGGAGAAAAAACAGTCTAAAGCCTGAAGCCGTTTAATGAATCCTCTGCATTCAACACAGTTCTGACCGCTGGATGCTTCGGCAACTGCCTGATAAGAATGTTTCCCCCTGTGGTTCTATTCTGACTGCTGGATGCTTGGGAACCGGATCAGTTACACCTTCACCTTCGCATCAGACTGTCTTTCTGGGTTCTTCGCTTGGCCTTTAGCAGCTTTTCACAATCAAGTGTGTAAAGTTTGCATTAGTTCAACAGAATAAAAAGCATTTCAAATGTGAACATTTAAACTGCAGGTTAGCAGAATGTAGCAGAATGTAGCAGAATGCGGCAGAATGCGGCAGAATGCGGCAGAATGCGGCAGAATGAGGCAGAATGAGGCAGAATGCGGCAGAATGCGGCAGAATGCGGCAGAATGCGGCAGAATGAGACAGAATGAGGCACAATGAGGCACAATGAGGCAGAATGCGGCAGAATGCGACAGAATGAGACAGAATGAGGCACAGTGAGGCAGAATGTGACAGAATGCGGTAGAATGAGGCACAATGGGGCAGAATGAGGCAGAATGAGGCACAATGAGGCAGAATGTGACAGAATGTGACAGAATGCGGTAGAATGAGACAGAATGCGGCAGAATGAGACAGAATGCGGCAGAATGAGACAGAATGAGGCACAATGAAGCAGAATGTGACAGAATGCGGTAGAATGCGGCAGAATGAGACAGAATGAGGCAGAATGAGACAGAATGTGACAGAATGTGACAGAATGGGGTAGAATTATGCACAATGGAGCAGAATGAGACAGAATGAGGCACAATGAGGCAGAATGAGACAGAATGTGACAGAATGGGGTAGAATTATGCACAATGGAGCAGAATGAGGCAGAATGCGACAGAATCCGACAGAATGAGGCAGAATGAGGCAGAATGTGACAGAATGTGACAGAATGCGGTAGAATGAGGCACAACGGGGCAGAATGAGGCACAATGGGGCAGAATGGGGCACAATGGGGCAGAATGAGGCAGAATGCGGCAGAATGAGGCAGAATGAGACAGAATGAGGCAGAATGAAGCAGAATGTGACAGAATGAGGCAGAATGAGACAGAATGAGGCAGAATGTGACAGAATGCGGTAGAATGAGGCACAATAGGGCAGAATGAGGCATAATGCGGCAGAGTGGGGCAGAATGCGACAGAATGCGGTAGAATGAGGCACAATGGAGCAGAATGAGGAAGAATGCGGCAGAATGAGGCACAATGGGGCATAATGAGGCAGAATGTGGTAGAATGAGGCAGAATGAGTCAGAATGCGGCAGAATCAGACAGAATGCGACAGAATGAGGCAGAATTAGACAGAATGAGGCAGAATGAGGCAGAATGAGGCAGACTGAGGCAGAATGAGACAGAATGCGGAAGAATGAGGCAGACTGAGGCAGAATGAGACAGAATACGGCAGAGGACAACATGGAGGATAACACATCTAGCAGCGTTCCTGTTGCCTTCAAAAATTCCCAAAACTTTAGGAAACGATGCAAACCTGTTACTAAAGGTTAAAACCAGCATGAAACAGCTGAACTTTGACCTTGTTAATGGCAGAGAGCTGACGAAGCTACTCATTTCAAATAAATGCAAGGTGTTATCTTCTGTTTCTTTACGTTTTATTTCATTAGTCACTTATGTTTCAGGTTATTTAAGTATTTCAACAAAGTTTCTCATATTTTATTCAGAGAATATAAAACATATTTACATTCTATCTAAGAATGCAAATATAACGTTAGACTCCCTGCACCTTAATAAGCCGTTATTAACATGAACAAAAAAGAGATTTGACTAGGACACCAAGCAGAAAAGCAACATTTACATGTTCAGTTTGTTAGTTTGGCATTAAGCAGTTTTCAAAAAATGTCCACCAGGTTCTGACTGGTCATGTGGGTTCAGATGGGCAACAGCAGATCTTAGAAATGGATTCAAGTATTATTCATCTATAGTTGAATACTTGAACGAGTGAATGCAAATCAAAAGTTTCCCCCTCCAAACAGCTGAATGCCCAAACTCCACACATATTGAGCTTTTAGCTTTTTTTCTACGTTACACCTGACCACACTCACCATTCTGATCTCCGCAGTTCTTCTTTTCTTGCTTCTCAGGTTCACTTTAACTTTAAACGTGTTTTTGTCATGAATGAACTTCCTGACGAGACGAGGCTCATAATCCAGAGTCCTCTGACAGAAACCGAATCGGCTCAAAGTCGATGTCTGATAAACCAGCCACTGCTGCGATGAGGAGGCATCTCTCTCTATGATGAAGCAGAAACTGCTGGAACGGACCTCTGTGTGTGTGTGTGTGTGTGTTAGATATCTGTGTGTTTCCACATCACTACAGATCTGAAACGTTTCAGTTTGTCTCTGTCGGAAGAGCGTTTCCTCAGAGCAGGAAGTCAGCACGCCCACGCTTACTCAACACGCAGAACACAAACACCACAGACGATACGGCCGAACATCGAGTCCAAACGGACTCCTCTGGAAGCCAACAACTGAACATCTGATAAAAAAATTAATAAATAATGAAGGGTCACCAATGTTTTCTGCTGGGGTGCACAAACTTCCTCTGAGTTGTTCAGTTATTCTGCAGACGACGGTTCTGAGCTGATTTTTAGCTTCTCTTTAAAAACAATCAGAAGGTTTGTTGTTGGTTTATTGATGGGCTGGATTTCTTCAGTTTCAGTTTGAAGGATTTGGCGAGCAGACAGTTTTCAAACGTCATCAGGCTGCTTTGACTCTTGGAGCCCACATCACTACACTCCCACCGCTGTGCATTTGCTGTGGTAGGCCAGGATGAGTCTGACTTGGTGTGATTTTTACGCTGTGGTGGTGAATGATGAGGGGAGATTGACCTCATTTCAGACCTTCTGATCTTGACTCAATATTTTTGCTCTTGTCACAGTTCAGCATTTTTGGTTAGTTTGGCCACGGCTCTCTTCTCAGTTCAATAATAACAGAAAAATCCCAAGAACTCTGCAACTGAGGCCCTTAAAGCTGCAGCATGTGGCTCCTATAAAATATATGTTTACATATTTGTTGAAACTGCCAACATGTTGAGACAATTTATGACAGATAATCTGTGAAAAAAAATCAGCCTTCTCTGCCTTCTCCCAGTGATAACTAGAAAGAACCAATGAAAGTCAGGAAACGAGTCTTAGCGTTGTCAAGCACAGTCCTTGTGGCGCTGCTCATCCTTGCTCCCGTTGCTGTCTGCTACGATGCAGCTAGCCTATTATGAATGCTAAGGCTAGTTTGCATAGCATAGCCACCGAATATGGCTGATGAAGAGTTTTTCTGTAACAGTAAGTTGTTAACAGCGAGTACATGAGGGTGATAGACAGCGCTAAGATCCAACTCATCGTTCTGATTGGCTGATTTTGGTTAATTTCTTCAGACAGTAATAGTAGCTCATGGAGGAGGAGGCAGAAATTGATCTTTTCACAGATTATCTGTCTCATAATTTGTCAAAACATGGTGACAGTTTTAACAAATATGTCAAACAATGTTATTTTTTAATGAAAGTTTCAAACTGCGGCTTTAAAGTGTGATTGGTGTCAAACATCTTGTTGGTAAACTAAAGCAGAATAAAAAGTCAAGTCTGTAGGACCTGCCATGAAGAAAAGGTGAAACCCTGCAGGAAAACCTTTCAGCTGCTGTGGAGCAAAAGAAGAGCAAAGGTCACAGCATGGAGGAGGCAGAGCTTAGTTCGCAGGAACAGTCAAAGTCTCAGTCCTGTGGTGAAGCTGCGGAAAAAACAGATCACAGAACCAAACAAATAAATGTGGTTTCTTAAACAGCCATGGTTTGATGTGGGTTGGGTTGAAGAGGGGTCAGAAAGATGAGGGTTTAATTCCAGCTTCTCCACCTTATCTCAGTGTCCTTAAGCAAAGTACTGAACCCCAAATTATGAACAGACCAGTGTATGAGCATGCAAATAATCAGAAATGTTGTAGGGAGAGGGGCGGAGCTTATCATGCCAGGGGTTCATTCTGGACACCCACATCAACATCCACACACACACACACACACACACACACACATCAACATCCACACACACGCACGCACACACACACATCAACATCCACACACACACACACACACACACACACAGATATGTGGCACAGGCAGAGATTTTTTAG
>NW_006800410.1:362752-367837 GCF_000485575.1 Poecilia formosa
AACATGCACACACACACACACACACACCAACATGCACACACACACACACACACACACACAGGTATATGTGGCATAGGCAGACATTTTTGACAAACAGGCCCAAAGGTGGTTTAGATGGACTACCCTTTCTCAAGTACTTAGAGCAAAGGGAGGTGACTTAAAAAACTGCAAAAAATCTGAAAAAAATTTGAGCTTACTTTAGGTTTCAAATAGGAGCCTTTTTTTTTTTTTACATCAACCTGTGTATTTGTTTGTGGTGGCACACACAAATACATTATCTCAAGAGTAAAGCAATTATGGCGGTCTTCAACTGCCATTAAATCCAGACTGTATTTCCTACTACTGCCACTAGGGGAGTTGTAGGCTTCATTTACAGGTAAACAGCATTTATAATAATAATTATAATATGTGAAAGTTGCTACAAAAGTTGATGTTTTCTGTTGTAAAGCCTGGGGAAATCAGTTAAAGGAGCAGAAGTAGCAGAAACTTGTTGATTGATCTTACCGGTAGCTCCATGTTGTTCTGTTTTTTTCTCATTAAATCCTCCTGACTGTCTCCAGATCAGCTGCAACGCCAACATGATGAACCTCACTGAATGCAGATCTGACCTGCTAACTCACCCACCAGACCAGCAGCTGGACTAACCAACCAACTAGCTAAGCTGCAGCCGAACAGACGCGAGCCAAACAAACGCTTGCCTCTTTCCACCCTTCCTGGAGTGAAACGTACTGTGAAACCAGGGGCAAGAAGAAACAAGTGAACTGAGGGAAAGTGATAGTAAAGCTGCAGGAAGAGAGAATATCGAGTGAAGGGAAAAGAGAGGCAGCAGGATTAGACTTGTCTTGTTTTTTCTGGCCGTTATTACCCTGATTCTGGGTGTTCAGGTGGAGAGACCTGAGGGAGGAGAACGGGAGCATGAGTCAGGCAGCGAAGGAGAGGAAGAGAGGGATGCTCCGGGCGTTGATTATTAACACACCGAGGGCAGCCTCTCATGAATCATTCATGTCAAAAGCAACAGGAACGTGTGCGTTAATGTGCCGCGCAGTCTCATCCAAGCAGAGATAATAAGCAGTGACCTGATCCTGCTCCCTGTCATGACAGAGTGAAAAACAAACAGATAAAATCCAACAGTGAATCAGCCTCACGCCTCCGCTCTGTTTTCCATTTAACAGCCCAAAACTGAAAGTTTGATCCTTTTAACCCCAAACCGACGGCATTAACAGGATAAAAACACTCTCATTACGAGGCTGACAGCTTGATGCTGTTTTAATTCCTGATCAGAAGCTGCTTTATCCCAGGTTGGTCTCTAGACAGAAACACAAAAAGAAGGGAAAAACTGTGAATGTCATCAGCAACTCCCTCCACCGCCGCCTGCTTCGCTTTAATCTGATTTTAAAGTTGAACAAATTGGTTCAATTTGATGCAGAAGGGAGGAGACTGAGCCTCAAAAACAGAGGAAATTGATCTTCTGGAGAGAAATTAAATTGTGCTGAGGAGGAAGAGGATGAACAGAGCTGGATCTCAGCTGTTTGGGTCAGTTGGACTTTGGCTGCGGTTTTATTGTTGTAAGCTCACAGATGTTCCTCATCTGTATATAATCATCTGACCTTCAGCTGGTCTGGTTCTGTTGGACTACAATTTAATGACTTTTTAACATTTTTAATATTTTATAAAATAAGCTTAAGTAGTTACTTAAAAATGTGCCAATTTTTTAGTTGATTAATCAATACATAGTTCCCACAAGTCTGAAGTGGAAGTGATCCACGACATCTAGATAGGCAAGATGAGCCATGACTCCCAGACCAACAAAAAGAAAATATAGTGACAATCTGGACCAATGTGCAAGAGAGATATATATCAACAAAATGGCTGCTGTCGGTGTATGAGACATGATAATGAAAACATGTCAGACAATGTGACATGTTCTGAAAATCTGGCATCCTCCGATCTCCTACTATGACATAGTTTGCGACTTAGTGAATACGAAGAGTTTATACAACATGGAGGAGCTTCACCTGGCATCCATGGCTGCATACAATCAGTGTTTAAAAGGATTTATGAAGGCCGAAGAAACTCTTCAGATAAAGAACGAGGTTCTGGTGACTGGCAGAGTACGCACATGTACAGTAACAAACAAATAGGCTACATGTCCGTCTTAGCTAGCCTAAAAGCTACATTAGCCAAGCTAATGTTGCGAATTCGGCAATAAGTAGTAATTGTCACTGATATTTATCTTATTATTACACAGAATAGCGTACTCAAAAACTGCAATCTAGTAATAGTTTTAATATACTTATAATGTTAGGACAGAGGCGAGAGCTGGTTCTAAGCTTGTGACTTGTTTATTGTTGTCATAGCAACTCCATAGCATCTGCCTACCAAGATGGCTGTAATTTACAAAGTTCCTAGAACTGTGATGTCACGAGACTTATGTATTGATCATCAGAATAATCAATAGAATGATTGTTTACTAAAAGAATTGCTTCCCAAATAAATAACATCTAAAATACCAAACACATCAAATACATAGTGACTCATACAGCTAATAATGGTCAAAGTCATTTTTTGCAAAAAGTGATTTTTTTTTGTGTGTGTGTGCCCAAAACGGCTTTCGGAAAGAAGAAAACTGATGATTTTTCCCCACCCCAAAGTCACTTTTAGCAAAAAGGAAGGTTTGACTGTAGAGTCATCTGTGAGCTGAAGAATATTAACCAGGCGATTGTTGAACTTTGGACATTTACAGCCCGACATAAAGAAACTTCTAAAAGTTTGTGTTATTCTAAACTTCCTTTGGATCAACCCAGACAGCAGGCTGAGAAACATACATTTATAATCAATATTCAATTAAAAACACACATCTGCTCCTGCTGACTGGCTGCAAGTCAGCCTCATTATCTGCTGCACAGTTTCTTCTTCTGGAGGAGAAATAAAACTGAAAGACAACCTGAGCTTATCAAAGCTCTTCCTTTGATAAGTGAGTGTAACATAAGACAACATTTCATTTAAATATTAGATTGGAGTCATTTCTTTCATTGAGTGAATAAATTAATTTATGCAACCCAGTTCAAAGATAAGCTGCTTCACTGAAATAATAAAAATAAAATTAGGACTAACAAGATGAAAATCAATCAAATAAACAATAGTTTGCTAAAATTTAAAACTAAAATCTTACCTGAATATGCAGTATTTATATTTTAATCAGAAATAAACAGATGAAATACAGAAAACTAATTCTGCATTAGAGGAAACATCTGAAGGTCTGAACTGTGGCTGAAGGCTTCAGCACGTTAGAAAAACACCCTGCAGCTCCAACATGAAGACGCTGAACTTTTTTAACGGATATTTTTAGTTTGAAGATCTGCTGCCTGCCGTTAGGTTGGCTTCACACACAAACAGAACCTCAATCAGAAGCCTGTTAAACTGACATCAACATTATTGGACAAATGCACTCTAAACCTGGGGCAATGTTGCACCCAACTACATCACTGTGCCACACTTAAAAAGTATCAAAGTCCCAAATCAACTTTTTTTGTTTTATTTGGGACTTAGATTTAGAAAACCTTTACCTGTCTAAATTGGACCCTAAGGGTGTTATCGTTATGTTTCTGTGCAATATGTGTGTGTGTGTTGTTAACTATAGGGAAAAAAGATCCTTCATCGACCCTCAGTAAAATGCTTAGCCGCCTTTATAACCTGCATTAAAGCATTTCTGGAGCCGCCCCTGGGGAGCATTGTGAGAGTTGATGGATAGCATTTCTCATTTCTCAGCTTTGCTCAGGTGAGACTCATTTGCAATGTGGACAGGAAGTGGAAAGGGTTTCCCCTCTGCTCTGACTGACTGCAGAATGATCAGAGACTCACCTAGGAGGTGGGAGGGGCTTGTTAGATGCCATAAATCGTCTCCAAGAAAACAAAAAAGTCACTAGATTTGTAGATAACTGCTGTTTTTAAAGTTGCTAATACAGCAGAAAAGTCTCTAAGTTGGCAACAGAGCAAAATCCCCACATTTAGCCCTCCTTGTCTCTTGGTTCTGCCCACTTTAGCGAAGCATTTCATCATTTATCAGAGGGCGGGGTTATGGTTTTGCAGAGGGGTTAGTTACACTGAAGCAGTAAAACATTCATAAAACACGTTTATGCAGCTGGAACAGAACCGGGCCTAAAGCACATCCCTGAGGAACTCCACATGACGGCACAGTCAGACATGATCTGGTTTCTAAACGTGATTTATTCGAGAAAAGGTCATCAAAAACCTCTTAGATCATCAAAGTTAAAGTGTCACGCTGACGTTTGAGGTGCCAACGGAACCAGAACTCTAAATTAACATCCCCGGTTCTGCAGCTGCCATGATGCCACCGGATCTACGGAGCTGAAGGAGACTTTCCAGAAACCAAACTGAAGCTCATCAAGAATCCAGTGACGATGATCACAAGTCCATCAAAACCACACAAGACTTTTCAGAATATTTGGAACATTGTAAATGTGAGCCAAGATGTGAATTTATCAGAACTCAGCAGAACCTGCAGTCTGGAGGAGCGATGCTCCGTCTGACCCGCTGGGTTCAATAAAACATTTAGTACTGTACTCCGAACCAGGTACAAGCTAAATATTTACAAATCCCCTTTTAAGAACTGCTACTCCTCACAGTGCCATTTACAGTAAAAGTACATCATAATTTAACAACTTGATAATTTAAAAGAAAAACATATTAGTTCCTAAAGATTTACTCACAGTTACTCAGCAGATCAACTTTATATTCTTGGCTTCATCTGAATAAAACTAGGATTTTCTCTTTCATGAATTGGTGATGACATTAAAATTAAAAAAAACTTTATACTCTAAAAGATGCACATCTGCAATCAACATATTAAAAATATACATCTTTGCTTAATTTTTACTGTGTTCAAGAATTCAAAGCAAACATTCAGATGATCAAGTTTTCATCACCTTTCCCTCGCGCTCTCCCTCCTCCTCTTCTTCCTCCTCTTCGTCTCCTCTTTTGCTTTTGATTCTCAACTCCGTATCCGTCTTCCTCCTTTTTCTCATCTGTTGCTTTCTGTTGTTCTGTTTTTATGTCTACCTTCTC
>NW_006800410.1:367847-380565 GCF_000485575.1 Poecilia formosa
ACACACACACACACACACACACACACCCACACACACACACACACACACACACACAGGTATATGTGGCATAGGCAGACATTTTTGACAAACAGGCCCAAAGGTGGTTTAGATGGACTACCCTTTCTCAAGTACTTAGAGCAAAGGGAGGTGACTTAAAAAACTGCAAAAAATCTGAAAAAAATTTGAGCTTACTTTAGGTTTCAAATAGGAGCCTTTTTTTTTTTTTACATCAACCTGTGTATTTGTTTGTGGTGGCACACACAAATACATTATCTCAAGAGTAAAGCAATTATGGCGGTCTTCAACTGCCATTAAATCCAGACTGTATTTCCTACTACTGCCACTAGGGGAGTTGTAGGCTTCATTTACAGGTAAACAGCATTTATAATAATAATTATAATATGTGAAAGTTGCTACAAAAGTTGATGTTTTCTGTTGTAAAGCCTGGGGAAATCAGTTAAAGGAGCAGAAGTAGCAGAAACTTGTTGATTGATCTTACCGGTAGCTCCATGTTGTTCTGTTTTTTTCTCATTAAATCCTCCTGACTGTCTCCAGATCAGCTGCAACGCCAACATGATGAACCTCACTGAATGCAGATCTGACCTGCTAACTCACCCACCAGACCAGCAGCTGGACTAACCAACCAACTAGCTAAGCTGCAGCCGAACAGACGCGAGCCAAACAAACGCTTGCCTCTTTCCACCCTTCCTGGAGTGAAACGTACTGTGAAACCAGGGGCAAGAAGAAACAAGTGAACTGAGGGAAAGTGATAGTAAAGCTGCAGGAAGAGAGAATATCGAGTGAAGGGAAAAGAGAGGCAGCAGGATTAGACTTGTCTTGTTTTTTCTGGCCGTTATTACCCTGATTCTGGGTGTTCAGGTGGAGAGACCTGAGGGAGGAGAACGGGAGCATGAGTCAGGCAGCGAAGGAGAGGAAGAGAGGGATGCTCCGGGCGTTGATTATTAACACACCGAGGGCAGCCTCTCATGAATCATTCATGTCAAAAGCAACAGGAACGTGTGCGTTAATGTGCCGCGCAGTCTCATCCAAGCAGAGATAATAAGCAGTGACCTGATCCTGCTCCCTGTCATGACAGAGTGAAAAACAAACAGATAAAATCCAACAGTGAATCAGCCTCACGCCTCCGCTCTGTTTTCCATTTAACAGCCCAAAACTGAAAGTTTGATCCTTTTAACCCCAAACCGACGGCATTAACAGGATAAAAACACTCTCATTACGAGGCTGACAGCTTGATGCTGTTTTAATTCCTGATCAGAAGCTGCTTTATCCCAGGTTGGTCTCTAGACAGAAACACAAAAAGAAGGGAAAAACTGTGAATGTCATCAGCACCTCCTTCCACCGCCGCCTGCTTCGCTTTAATCTGATTTTAAAGTTGGACAAATTGGTTCAATTTGGTGCAGAAGGGAGGAGACTGAGCCTCAAAAACAGAGGAAATGGATCTTCTGGAGAGAAATTAAATTGTGCTGAGGAGGAAGAGGGTGAACAGAGCTGGATCTCAGCTGTTTGGGTCAGTCGGACTTTGGCTGCGGTTTTATTGTTGTAAGCTCACAGATGTTCCTCATCTGTATATAATCATCTGACCTTCAGCTAGTCTGGTTCTATTGGACTACAATTTAATGACTTTTTAACATTTTTAATATTTTATAAAATAAGCTTAAGTAGTTACTTAAAAATGTGCCAATTTTTTAGTTGATTAATCAATACATAGTTCCCACAAGTCTGAAGTGGAAGTGATCCACGACATCTAGGTAGGCAAGATGAGCCATGACTCCCAGACCAACAAAAAGAAAATATAGTGACAATCTGGACCAATGTGCAAGAGAGATTTATATCAACAAAATGGCTGCTGTCGGTGTATGAGACATGATAATGAAAACATGTCAGACAATGTGACATGTTCTGAAAATTTGGCATCCTCTGATCTCCTACTATGATATAGTTTGCGACTTAGTGAATACGAAGAGTTTATACAACATGGCGGAGCTTGACCTGGCATCCATGGCTGCATACAATCAGTGTTTAAAAGGTTTTATGAAGGTCGAAGAAACTCTTCAGGTGAAGAACGAGGTTCTGGTGACTGGCAGAGTACGCACATGTACAGTAACAAACAAGTAGGCTACATGTCCGTCTTAGCTAGCCTAAAAGCTACATTAGCCAAGCTAATGTTGCGAATTCGGCAATAAGTAGTAATTGTCACTGATATTTATCTTATTATTACACAGAATAGCGTACTCAAAAACTGCAATCCAGTAATAGTTTTAATATACTTATAATGTTAGGACAGAGGCGAGAGCTGGTTCTAAGCTTGTGACTTGTTTATTGTTTTCATAGCAGCTCCATAGCATCTGCCTACCAAGATGGCTGTAATTTACAAAGTTCCTAGAACTGTGATGTCACGAGACTTATGTATTGATCATCAGAATAATCAATAGAATGATTGTTTACTAAAAGAATTGCTTCCCAAATAAATAACATCTAAAATACCAAACACATCAAATACATAGTGACTCATACAGCTAATAATGGTCAAAGTCATTTTTTGCAAAAAGTGATTTTTTTTTGTGTGTGTGTGCCCAAAACGGCTTTCGGAAAGAAGAAAACTGATGATTTTTCCCCACCCCAAAGTCATTTTTAGCAAAAAGGAAGGTTTGACTGTAGAGTCATCTGTGAGCTGAAGAATATTAACCAGGCGATTGTTGAACTTTGGACATTTACAGCCCGACATAAAGAAACTTCTAAAAGTTTGTGCTATTCTAAACTTCCTTTGGATCAACCCAGACAGCAGGCTGAGAAACATACATTTATAATCAATATTCAATTAAAAACACACATCTGCTCCTGCTGACTGGCTGCAAGTCAGCCTCATTATCTGCTGCACAGTTTCTTCTTCTGGAGGAGAAATAAAACTGAAAGACAACCTGAGCTTATCAAAGCTCTTCCTTTGATAAGTGAGTGTAACATAAGACAACATTTCATTTAAATATTAGATTGGAGTCATTTCTTTCATTGAGTGAATAAATTAATTTATGCAACCCAGTTCAAAGATAAATCTGCTTCACTGAAATAATAAAAATAAAATTAGGACTAACAAGATGAAAATCAATCAAATAAACAATAGTTTGCTAAAATTTAAAACTAAAATCTTACCTGAATATGCAGTATTTATATTTTAATCAGAAATAAACAGATGAAATACAGAAAACTAATTCTGCATTAGAGGAAACATCTGAAGGTCTGAACTGTGGCTGAAGGCTTCAGCACGTTAGAAAAACACCCTGCAGCTCCAACATGAAGACACTGAACTGTTTAACGGATATTTTTAGTTTGGAGATCTGCTGCCTGCCGTTAGGTTGGCTTCACACACAAACAGAACCTCAATCAGAAGCCTGTTAAACTGACATCAACATTATTGGACAAATGCACTCTAAACCTGGGGCAATGTTGCACCCAACTACATCACTGTGCCACACTTAAAAAGTATCGAAGTCCCAAATCAACTTAGGGAGACTCACCTAGGAGGTGGGAGGGGCTTGGTAGATGCCATAAATCGTCTCCAAGAAAACTAAAAAAAGTCACTAGATTTGTAGATAACCGCTGTTTTTAAAGTTGCTAATACAGCAGAAAAGTCTCTAAGTTGGCAACAGAGCAAAATCCCCACATTTAGCCCTCCTTGTCTCTTGGTTCTGCCCACTTTAGTGAAGCATTTCATCATTTATCAGAGGGCGGGGTTATGGTTTTGCAGAGGGGTTAGTTACACTGAAGCAGTAAAACATTCATAAAACACGTTTATGCAGCTGGAACAGAACCGGGCCTAAAGCACATCCCTGAGGAACTCCACATGACGGCACAGTCAGACATGATCTGGTTTCTAAACGTGATTTATTCGAGAAAAGGTCATCAAAAACCTCTTAGATCATCAAAGTTAAAGTGTCACGCTGACGTTTGAGGTGCCAACGGAACCAGAACTCTAAATTAACATCCCCGGTTCTGCAGCTGTCATGATGCCACCGGATCTACGGAGCTGAAGGAGACTTTCCAGAAACCAAACTGAAGCTCATCAAGAATCCAGTGACGATGATCACAAGTCCATCAAAACCACACAAGACTTTTCAGAATATTTGGAACATTGTGAATGTGAACCAAGATGTGAATTTATCAGAACTCAGCAGAACCTGGAAGTCTGGAGGAGCGATGCTCCGTCTGACCCGCTGGGTTCAATAAAACATTTAGTACTGTACTCCAAACCAGGTACAAGCTAAATATTTACAAATCCCCTTTTAAGAACTGCTACTCCTTACAGTGTCATTTACAGTAAAAGTCCATCATAATTTAACAACTTGATAATTTAAAAGAAAAACATATTAGTTCCTAAAGATTTACTCACAGTTACTCAGCAGATCAACTTTATATTCTTGGCTTCATCTGAATAAAACTAGGATTTTCTCTTTCATGAATTGGTGATGACATTAAAATTAAAAAAAACTTTATACTCTAAAAGATGCACATCTGCAATCAACATATTAAAAATATACATCTTTGCTTAATTTTTACTGTGTTCAAGAATTCAAAGCAAACATTCAGACGATCAAGTTTTCATCACCTTTCCCTCGCGCTCTCCCTCCTCCTCTTCTTCCTCCTCTTCGTCTCCTCTTTTGCTTTTGATTCTCAACTCTGTATCCGTCTTCCTCCTTTTTCTCATCTGTTGCTTTCTGTTGTTCTGTTTTTATGTCTACCTTCTCTGCCACTTCCTTTCCTGCACCCACCCACTCGCTCATTACCACACACACACACACACACACACGCATACACACACACACACACACACACACACACACACACACACACACACACACACACAATGCGTTCCCCCGTCCAAGGTTATGGGTCCCCTTCAGACTGCACGCCACAGGCTTCAGCATTGTTTGTCTGCGTGTTTGTGAAGCCCACAGCAGCATCTCTCAGTGAGCTGATGTTCAGCTTCTTTCCTCTCCAGCTGTTACATGAACAGCAGCAGAGGGTCCAAAGTACATTAGCCGGATCTGTTGTCTTTATCAGAGCTGAAAAGGAAATGAACAGAGAAGAGCAGGCTCTGCAGTTTACCATGAAGTCCTTCCTCACATTTACCTCAGTCATGAATGATCTTACATCAGACGATTTATCTTTATGTTCCTCTAAGCTTCTCAGCATCTGCAGTCTTAAAAATGTTCAGAGTAAATATTTAGAATCAAACAATCTTCAAATTTAACAAAAGGTTAAATGACAGGAAATAATTAGAAACAAGAAGAAATAAAAGACAATAAAACAAAAACCAATTTAAATATATAATAGATATTATAATCTGAAAGGCTCTGTCTCAGTGTAGAGTATCTAAAATATTAAATCAGAAATCAGAGAAGCTGGAAGCTTGACAGTGACAAACTGCTAGCATAACATCACTGGTACATATTGCTAACATTTTCTGAACCTTTTCCATTTATCTTAAAAAGATGCGGCTGATTTATGGTTGTTGCACCAAATCTGTGATTTCTATCTTTTTTTGCCCCATCATATGTTTTGTGGTTGGTTAAATTCTTCAATTTTCCAGGTTACTAAATTAGGGCGACCAAATGCTTTTTTCCCAGAAATGTCCACATTTCATGTTCTGTTCAGGGCAAATGAGGGACTTCATAGACTGATGAAAATGTTTGGGCTTTCATCAGTTACATACTTAAACTGAGTGGTGATGCATGAAAAATGACAGCCTCTCATTAATGTGACGTCCTCCCTGAGCTGCTGCCTGGTGGTTGGTGGTTTTCTCTTCATGTCCAGAAGAAACAAAGCTGCACCGCTGCTCATGTTTCTAAATGGGCAGCTGAAAGTTTACAGACAAACCAGAAAATAAATTTCTTTCACAACTTCCTGGATGCACCAGAGCGTTGAAAAAACCCCTCGGGTTTGTTGTTGGATGTTGTCTTAGATCTGACTCTTCCACAGTCTCCTGTAAATGTCCTGTGCATGTTGGTCTTAGTTGGTGTGGCGTCTCCATCCGTCCTGTTGGTCTTAGTTGGTGTGGCGTCTCCATCCGTCCTGTTGGTCTTAGTTGGTGTGGCGTCTCCATCCGTCCTGTTTGCCTCAAACCTGGGGATCTCATTCCTCTGCTGAGAACATCCATCTCCTGGTCCACCTGCACATTTCTCAGCAGAGTGTTTGTCCAGAGTGAAACCGTTGGTGACAATCACGTCTTTATGACCTTTGACACTGTGCAAACTGTGTACATCTCTCTTTGCTTAAATAGCTTGGAATGTTATCCCACAGTAACAAATTGTATCCAGATATTAATTTGACATCTTTAAAGGAAATAATTTTAAATGTACAATTACCTTTTTCATCAGAGAATAACCCCAAATTAAGCTTCTTATTTGTCGTATAATCTCTTTAGCACTTGTTGCCTTTATTTCATTTTATTTTGTATAACATATGGTTGACTTCCAGTTTTTGATTTGATGCTTTTATTTTGATAAGAGAGCTTCCTTTGTTTTATCATAGAATGGCAGCTTAACAACAAAAGGAACAGAAGACAAGTTGCAACAGTAGTAAAAATGTATCTTGTTATCGTCGCCCCCCTCAATAGAGGCACAAGGTGTGTTTATTTTATAAATAAGGATATTTCTAATATTGATCGGTTGGAATTGTGAATTTGTTTCATTGTAATCAAATAGGGTATAGTTTTGGAATCAGAGTTGATATTTTTAGTGGTTTGTATCTTACTCTGTCGTTTCTATGCAGCTCTTACAGTCAAACTCGGGGTTTATTCCAGTAAAGCCTCAATCCTTCATTTGCGGCTCTGCTCCAATATCAATAACAGCCTGTTATGTAAATGTTTTTAGAAATGTCTGAATCAGCAGTTCACTTCTGCTTTCAGCTGTTTTTGCTCCATCTGCTCCTTGTTTTTGTGGATAGGAGTAAGCAGAGGTCAGAGGTCAGCATTATTTCCACAGCTCTAAATATCAAGGCACAGCTCTGCCTCAGAGGCTTCAAGGCAACTAAAAACATACAGCATGTTCAGAACAACAACCAGAGGAGTTTCAAACTCCTCTGCAATTATTCCCCTCCATTTGGACATAAAATGATGAAGCCTTTTACGTCTCGGTTATTATTGCTCTGCAGTCCCTGCCTGCTCCTTACCGACACTTATGACAAACTGGGTTATTAGCACTCATGCGTTTCCTATAAATGGCTCAATCCAGAATCTGCAAAGCAAATCTCCCTCAGCAACAATAAGAGCCAAACGACTGAAAGAATCAGACTGTGGAGCGTTGATGAAGCTCAGCGAGGCCGACTTCAGCGACTCCCTGTGAAGCTTTCATTAGTTTCTGCAGGAAAATAGTTCACTGTGGAGTCACAAGTGAAATACTTTAATTCAGACGTTAATGTCACAGGGAGGATTTCCTCTGTCATCTGGGTTGTAATGGGACACGGAGATGACAACGAGAAGAAATGTCAGAAATGAACAGGAGAAGGATAAGCTGGTAGAGAAGGAAAAGAAAAAGAACGGATGAATGGAGGAATAGAGGTCTATTTAAATTATTTATGTACAGTTTAGCCCAAAGGTATTCAGACATCCAGCAGATATTTGAGAAATTTGTTTCTGATCAGCAAAGAGAGGAATCTCTTAAGACAAAAAAACTGTAAAAAAGAGAACATCATCTTAAAAATATGGATTTTCTGTTTAAAACTTTCTATGGCCTTTTCAGAATGTAGTTTAAATTAAGTTTACTTATATGGCGTCAATTCACAACAAATGTCATGTTAAAGCAAAATTTAGTGGAAGAATCTTTATTGGTTTTCACCGATCAATTACTTTGATGTAGCTTTGGTGATGAGGCAGGAAGGCCTTTTTGCCATCACCCTAATTTTTATCTCTCTACACANCTTTCCTCTGTTCTTTATCCACCACCACAATGTCCGGTTGGTTCGCTGCACCAAGAACTACTGAAGGAATCGACACAAAAACCTCTGAAGAAGACCCTGAGCGAGGCTCTTTTTTGTAGGAGTCCACAACATGGGGGCTGCTCCTGGGTCGAGAGTCAAGACCAGCATCTAGTTCATCATACCAAGTAAACTTGTCCTTAGTATGTCACGTATTTTGATGTATAGATGGCGAAGTCTTTTTACTTTAGCGCGACACTGTGCAACTGTACGAGGGAATCCCAACGCCTCTGTTTTCACACTAATTAGCTTGAAAACCTTGTTTTTGTGATATATTTTCCTCTGAAAATATATCATTTCCTCTTCTCCACGTCTGACCTTGAGCCACTTTTTCCTCTAATGGTGGAAACGCGCAGTTGTTATGGTTGTTTTGACACAGAATGCCCTGCGCTGTAGTTCACTTCCTGCTTTTGGAACGGTTTTTAGTCAGGCTGCATTGAGATAGGTTTTCAACCATGCAAAAGTTCACTTCAACCGGATCAAGGCCTAAGTTTTTAGGCAGATCAGAGTTCGCTTTTATAGTACGTTTTGGAATTCAAATTTGGATTCTCACCTCCCAAACGAATCAGACTTTCTAGACAAACGAATACGTCTGATTCAAGACTCTTAATTCTGGGCAGGTGTGAATGCACCCTCTGGTTCTGTTCCCTAGTTTGGTCATTTTCAGTCAATCAGTCAATCAATCAATACTTAATTTGATAAATTGCCCACATTAAACACATGACACAAACAAAACAACAATCAACAAACAAACCTGTATTTTATACAACAACCTACCAAGATATCTTCACAATACATATATAAATCCACTTTACAGTGTAAGATTTTATCATCTTACATTTTAGAGCTCTTTTGAAGCTCACCAAGAAATGACATAACTTAAAATCATCATTCAATTCATTCCACAGTTTCACACCAATCACTGAAACACATCTTGATTTTATCTGGCTTTTCTCTTTTGCACATTGAAATATAAACAAACCTCGCAAATTATATTTATTCTGTCTTAACTTAAATAATTTCTGAATACCAGAAGGAAGACTTTTGTTCAATGCTTTATACATTATTTCCAGTATTTTTATATAAACAATATATTTAAACTTTAATATATTACTTTGAAAGAAGAGTTTATCAGTTGGTTCCTGGTCTCCTACCTTATTAATAAGATTAATTCTGAGCAATAAGACAAATAAGGCAAAACCAAAGAGGAATATATAACATGCAGGCCTTTAACATTTACTAAATCTTTTATTTTAAACAATATTCCAATAGTTTTTGCAACTTTATTTCTAATATATTCTATGTGAGGCTTCCAACTTTACTGTCTATAATAATTCCTAAAAATTTATCTCATAAACTCTTTCAATTTAAACTCCATTGATGCATAACTTTACATTATTATGGATCCGATTACCAGAGAATACCATGAATTTAGTTTTCCCTTCATTTAATGACAACTTATTATAATCAAACCATTTTTTCAACTCAGTTAACTCTTTTTCTACTGTTTTTATTATTTCAGCCATATTTTTCCCGGAATAAAGAAATTTGTATAATCAGCAAACATTATAAACTTCAAAATATTGGATACTGCAAAAATATTACTTAAGTAAAGTATAAATAATTTAGGTCCTAGGACTGAGCCTTGAGGAAGACCACATTTAACTACTTCAGTCTGTGACTTTGTGTTGTTAATTTGTACATATTGTAATCTGTTACTCAAATAAGTCTTTAACCACTCATATGCAACCCCCCATAGGCCGTACAGTTCACATTTGCCAGTCGAACATGGTCAATAGTATCATTACATCGGTAAGTAAACACAACTTCTGGTCAACCGCAGCAGCAACATGTTCTCCAAACTCCATCACAGCTGAAGTTGTGGAGCCGTTGTTCCTGAAGCCGTTCTGCTGCTCATTCAATACATTATTTTTATTAAGAAAGGAGTCCAACCTGTTTATGAAGAATTTTTCCAACATATTTGAAAATTGCAGTAGCAATGATATCAACCTGTAATTTGTTCATATCTGCTTGTCACCACTTTTATGGACTGGAAAAACCTTTGCTATCTTCATTTTGTCAGAAAAAGGTCCAGTTAAAAATGATCAGTTACAAATATAAGTGAGAGGTTTAGTAATACTATAAATTACCTCTTCCACGATAGCCATGTCAATATCATTACAATCTTTGGATTTCTTATTTTTAAATTTTTTAACTACGCCTATTACATCACTTTCACTCAATATTCCCAGAAACATTGTATTCATATCATCAAATTTATAATTATGTTTTCCATCTCCAGCCTTAGGCATTTCATTTACTAAATTAGGACCAATATTAACAAAGTACTTATTAAAGACTTCAACAATATCCTCAGCTTTTTTCCACTGTAGTGTTATGTTTAATACATATTGGGATTATCTCTATCTTTGTTATTTTTAATAATACTATTAATTGTATTCCAAGTACCCTTAATATCATTGCTGTATTTTTGCAGTGGCCTATCATAATAATTCTTATTGTTTCCTCAGCACTGTTGTTAACTTATTTTTATGTTTTTTATATTTTTCTTCTTTTTCCTGGGTTGGGTACTTAATGAAATCCTTATACAACTTGTTTTTCTTTTTACATGCTTTCTCCAAACTGTCATCCAGAGAGTCAATCTATTTTTGGATGTTTGTTTATATTCTTTAAGGGGACAATAACAATTATAAATTCTTTCAAATATTTCCAAAAACATATTATATGACTCATTAACATCACCAACAAGAACATTTTGCCAATTATAATTCAATAATTCTACTTTCATTTCTTCCACAGCTTCAGAGTCAGAGTCAATAATAACTCTTTTTTTAAAAAACAATCCAATTGAATGTTAAAAAATTCTGCAAAATGTATTTTCTGGTGGGGAATAAATCAGGACACTCCAGCTTTTATGCCCTCTAATGATTAAACTCACTATATCTGCATCACCTCAGCTGTGAATACCATAGTGAGATGCAAAGAAGTCTCAGATTTCTGAAATCAGCTGTGCAATACAAAGTCTGCAGGTGGAAGACATTCACATTAACTCTCTATATGCACACATGTCTATTCAAGCAAGTTCACTGATAACTGACCAAAATACGCTAAAAGAAGTCCAAAAACCCGTAAATGTCCTAAAGCAGGGTCTTGGTACTTCTGTTCTAGTCGTAAATGTCTGTACAATCTGAGAAAGAAATTAAAAGTCTGAGCATCAAGGAAACCTTTTGCTTTGTAAGAATCCCAGGAAGAGCACAGAGAAACTTCTGGTACATGGTTCTTTGGGTAGGAGAGCCTAAAACTGGATTATTTAGACTCCAGACATAGAACATGTTTGGCATAAACCAAGTACAGCAGTCCAGGAGAAAAACTTCATATCAAATGTGAATTATGGAGGAGGAAGTGTCGTGATTTGGTATGCTTCGCTGCAGCAGAACCTGGTCAGTTGATCATCATAGAAACCACCAGTGAATCAGATGAAGCTTCATAAAAATGTGAGACATTCTCTATAAACTGAAAGCTGAGACAGAACTAGACCCTGAAACATGACAATGACCCAAACATACCAGTACACCCACTAAGGACTGGCTAAGAAGTAACAAAAGGAAAGTCCTGGGCCTAGTTGAAGCCCAGATCTTGGTGTCTTTGATATGCTGGTGGATGAAAATTACTAAATGTACAAGAAGACCCATAAACATCTCACAGATGAAAGTGAGAGGTAGGACAAATGTTCCTCAGACTGATGTCAGAGATAATAGATGGAGACATGTAGCATCTCACTGAAGCATTATCAGGTATTTGTTTAAAGACAATAACTGAGACTGAGCTGATTGGCCGTTACTTTCCTGATATAGACAGTAATCTGACTTGGTAATCTTGATCTAAATTACTACTGTTATTAATCTTGCCCTAAGCAGATATTTAGTCATTTGCAGTCAAAAGTAGACTCCTACTGGCACAACATAGATAACTCGTCTGTGAAGGAACCAGACAAAATTAAAATACTGTTCAGTCATTTATAATCTTCCTGACCTAAGACATTCTGTTTCTGAATTGGCTTTCCCCGTGTGGCCTTGGAAGGGCTGCATATTTCCAATCTCCTTGAAGATATGTAAACATAACGCTCCTTCCCTCCTCAACCCCTCCTGTATCCTTGGAGCTGTGGAGCTGAGCGCTCCCAAGGACATCATTCCTCGATAAACAACACCTCTATCGGACTTTCCCAGGAGGCTCAGCCACCTGGTTTCATGGCCCTTTGACGTCACCGCCTTCACTCATGTCTCTGTTTTGCCCTTTGTTTTGTCTGAATGTTGCGATTTGACTTTAGTTCAACGTCGTTTAACTGGGACTCTAACCCATGTTTTACTCAAGGGACTCTAACCCTAATTTAGCCATAAGCAACTCTAACCAGGTGGGTTTTTATTTGAGATTTAAAGGCACTCAGTGTTTCAGCTGTTTTACAGTTTTCTGGAAGTTTGTTCCAAATTTGTGGTGCATAGAAACTGAATGCTGCTTCTCCTCATTTGGTTCTGGTTCTGGGGATGCAGAGCAGAACCAGAACCAGAAGATCTGAGGGGTCTAGACGGTTGGTACAGCAACAACAGATCTTTAATGTATTGTGGTGCTGCACCGTTCAGTGATTTATAAACTAACAACAATATTTTAAAGTCCATTCTCTTAGCTATAGGGAGCCAGTGTAGGGCCTTTA
>NW_006800410.1:381492-383212 GCF_000485575.1 Poecilia formosa
TAATCATCAAAACAAGGTAACATTCAAAGTCCTGCTGCTCATCATGATGTTTTATGTCTTGGTTGAGTTGATTTGTTCACTAATTATGAACGTTCCTAACGACTCTTTCCACAGATGGCTGCTGGTCTCGTCTTCACTCTGCTTCTTGGTCTGAGCTTTGGACTCTGGGATGGAGCTGATGTAAGTAAGGACTTAAATGGAAAAGAAGACTGGTATGCCGAGGTGGAAGTAGTTTTAAATTCTTGCCTGTATTATGAGAAAAATCGCCAGTGGCTCATTGTGCAAACCAAAACAAATAAAGTCATAAATATTTTACTGCATTATAGGCTACCTATATCCAGTAATATGCATTATCCATGGCATATTGCAGTATGCTATGGATAATGCAGAAGTAGAAGCACTTCACAATGTGGAAGAGATATATATTTTGATTCTGCCATACGGGGTGGAAAGTACGGTGGCTGACAGGTGCAAATGCGCAGCAACAGAGAAAACATGCAAACAAACAAAAAAGAGACGAAAACAAATGAAAAGCAGCAAGGCTTAGCTTTAATCAGTCAAACCCATTTGCTCAGGAATAAATTAAATAGTTTAGTGAACCAAAAAATTGCACAGCTATTACCAGGCTTAATATCTGTGTTTCACCTCCACTCATAGGTGAAAACTAGCGGGAGTTTTTAAAACGATTTGCCGGGAGACATGGGTTCTCTCTCGGTGTGCCGAACCTTCGCCAGCTGACAGCGGGTGAGGGGAGCTGCTGTTAATGCAGCGGGAGCAGATCTCCGAAAACGTCGGAGCAATATTGTAATTAAGTGATTTATTGATGAACCGAGCAGATGTTTGAGATCTAGACATCTACATTCTCGCCTAAAAACATTGTAAAAAATCATTTTGTGTAATTTTAAGTGTAATACAGCAAAAATAATTTTGCCGCCATTGCTGCTTTTAAAGGATGCAGACCCTAAATTTGGACACAGCTGTTTTTTGTTCCACTGAAAGTTGAAAAACTGAAAGTGTGCAATACCGCCACCATCTGGGCTGGAGTGTGAACTGGAGCCAATGCCGTTGACTTGCATCATAAATCTGAAAATGGATTGAGTAAAGACAGCTTCCATGTTTTAATTAAAAAACGGAAAACAACAGATCATATTCGGAGGGAAATAAAACTGAAGACACCTGCTGCATTTAGTGTCACTAAACTGTCAATGTTTGATTTGTTGAGGCATGAACACATTATTTACTTTGTTAAACAACATTGCATCAAGTTCCACTATTAGGATTATTACTTTTGTATTCTTTGCCATTTTAACAAAAATAGTAAAAGATTATTAAGGCACCTAAAAAGGCATACTTTATCAGCCTAAAGTATACACTGAGATGTAATTTAAAACATACTGAAATCACTGAAAGCATACTTTTATTTAATATATTTCTTAAAAGTGTATTTTGGTACAATTATATTTAAGTATGATTAAAGTTAAAATGTCAAAATTGGTACAAGCGTGCTTTTATTATACTTTGTATATATTTATGGATAGTAAACTCAATATAACTTAGTATACTTAAATTATACCTTCACAAATAATATACTAAAGTATGTTTTTTTCACTCGGGTATCAATTGCTGTAATTACAATTTTGTCTAATTTGTCCTTTAAATTGTTTCCAAAACCTGAACTTTGATTTGAGTTCAGTTACTCAGTAACATTTGAAGTCATATC
>NW_006800410.1:383848-387680 GCF_000485575.1 Poecilia formosa
CCGTCTGTATTTAAACCCACCTGTTGCCTGTGTTCCTCGTCGGATCCTTGTCTAAGTTCGTTGTGTGTCCTTGTCGTTAATCTGTGTCGTCGTGTCTATGTCTATTGTAAGTTTGTCTGAGTGTCGTACGGCAGTAGAACTGTGAAGTCCTGCGTCGGCCTAGCTCGTATATTCAGTCCGTTATCCAGTTGCTACCGGTGTTAGCTGTGTGCTACCTTCCGCCGTGCTGCCTGTTGGACTGTGAGCTACATCATTAAATTCTTCATTATTCATCTTACCTGGGTCTTAGCGTCCACCTCCTCACCACTTCAACCCCACCTCATGACACAAACAGCATTGATCTCTTGCCTGGGTTTGTGTTAAGATCTCATGATGTTGCATCAATGGGAAGACGGAGAGCAAGAAAAAGCTTAGTTTAAGTTAACCTCTGAGAAGAAGAAAACTCCCTGCTGAATTTAATGCATCAGTTTAACTGTAACCATAAGTAGCAGCTTTATCGCACATTGAGTTATATTTGAACAAAAAATGTAAATGTCAATTTTGTCAGGTACTTGTGATAATTTGTATTGACTAAATTTGAAAGAGCGCAACAGAGAGGTGAAGAAAATATCCAAGCTAACAGTGTTTTTTAAAGCTCATGTTGGACATGGATCAGAACCAAAGTCTTCTCTCGTTCTCAAAACCTTGGCCTGGCGAACAGCGGCTCTACGGTCCACCAGAACCTGGATCTGTGTTTGATCTGCTGCCTGCGGAGTCAGAGGCGGTGGAAGTGCAATCTTCGCTACTTGCAACAATGACTGGATAATTCGTGCAGTACTGAGCCTTCGATTGGGGTAAAAACTGATGAGTTCGTGTGGGCTGACTGGGCTGAACAAGAAGCAGGGAGCTGTCAAAATATGGATGTTAATTTTTAGGCATCGGAACATCTTTACAAAAAAATCTGCAGATTGTGCTTTGAAAGCCAGCTCAGAAGTGGTGGTGAGTACATCCAAACACAGTGACTGATTTATCCTCCATCCACCGTTTCGTATTTTTAATGATGCTAAAAGTCAGTGGTGCTTTGAAACCGATTTCAGTGACTGGAAACACGCAAAAAAACGCTAAAAAGAGCCCCCCTAGCCTTTATCCAGGTCCCTCACCGCCCCCCATTTGTAGGCTACTTGTCACTGAATATTTTATTATTAATATCACTATCACTGTTGTTGATGTTTTGATTTTTATGGTTGTTTCTGTATTAATCATCAAAAATAATTTCCCAGAGAACAAAAAGCCATGTGGATAGAAATTATTTTCACAGGCGTCTGCGAAAAATGCAGTGGACACCAGGCACGTGCAGAGGGGGGGGCTGGGGGGGCTTGAGCACCTGCCCCTTTTGCTCCTTGCCACCAAGTGCCCTTTTTATTTATTTTATTTATTATTATTGTTTTTGTATAATTATTTCCTAAGCCCTCTTCTGACACATAACATGTACTAAAATTATTTGATTTTTGTTGGTTTATTTTGTTTTGTACAACATAATAAGCCTTCCGGTCACCTTGTTACCTTTGACCTTTTGCCCGTGACGCAGTTTCCTCTCGCGCAGTGAGATAAGGCGGCTAACTGCAGCTCAACGTAGTGAACGTTCCAGATTACAGATCAGTTTTTGGTGAATAAAGTGGAGCAGACCTGCTGCTTGTCAGATGACAGAAAACGTTGAAGTCTCGTTTCTGCTTCAGCGGTTTAAGCAGAGAGGTAATGAAATACCACAGACACTGACAGGCCTCTGTCTGCCTTTCTCTGAAGAACTACTTAGGGGAGGAGACAGCCAGGTGAGGAGAAACTGTTCTTATCCATCATTCAGTATTTTTATCATACAGACATTAGGCTGTTGTTGTTGTGCTATTAGCTAGCTGCTAGCTAACGACTTTGCTAGCAAAGCTAGATAACTAAAAGCTTCTTCCCTGTATCGTTAATGATATCAGTTATTATTCAGTATCGATTATGCAATAGGGGAACATCGCCCGTCCAAAACTTATCATCTCCATAATGGTCAGATCTTCTAATTTCCTTTGCTGCATAATGTACATGGCATTTATTCTGGCGTTAGGTAAATGTATCTTGAAGGAGAATAGCACTTAAATAAAAGTCCAACAAGGATATTCATTTAGAATTAAAAATAACTCACCCTGCATTGCCATGATAGATATAATGTATGTCATTAATGAAGGGGAAAAAACTCAACCCAGACTTTAAGACAAACTTTTATTTGCACGCATCATAAATCTTTTGTTGTGATTTTAGGTCCTGCAAACGACGTCATGTGAGAATCACAAGCAAAACTTTGTGTCACAAACAAAAACTTAGAATAGCAAGAAATGATTTATGTCATGTGCAAATAAGTTTGTTTTGCCAAAAAAAAAAAAAAATCACTTCATGAGACAAAAATGTGTGATTTTAATTTTTAAAAAAGTTTTAAGCAAAACTCAGTAGGCTTTTCCCATAGTGACATGCATTAACAATTCAATTTTGCTTTTGTTTTCTTTTTTTCTGCAGTTCCACCTTAAAGTTTGATGTAGCTCTGCTTTCCTGAATGGACCATCTTCATCTCCACTGCAGCAAACAGGCAGCTCTTTTATAGATTAGTCACTAAAAGGTTGCATTGTGCCCTTGTTTATATTTTTAATAGTGTAATTCTGTAAAGACAAAATATGTCTGGTGGTCCAGCTCTGATTTAATATCCTGCTAAATTGCGGGTTTGAGTATGGCAATACTTTCCTATAACAAAATAGACCTGCAGATAAAATATCTTACATATACATAGTGTTATGCTCTATATAGAGATTTTCCTTAGCTTTGATTGTATATGTCACAATTTTGTAATGTATCATTGTTTATTAAACTCTGAAAGCTGAGAGGCTTTGTTCATATTCTGTCCTAGAATGCTGTTAGATGTGCCTTTTTTTTTTTTTTGAGCACCTGCCCCTTTAGTGGTCTCTGCACGGCCCTGGACATTCAACTTAAAATCAGTAGGCCTAGCAGCAGCCAGTCAGAGTGGAAAAAATATTATTATTCTGTCATTTCCTAGTTGTTAAATATTCCACAAAATGACCAGATAAAAGATGAACAACATGCCAGTTTAAACTTTGATCTATTTCCAAACCGACTGAGCTCTGCAGCATTAAAACATGGATAGAACTGGAACTACATTAATCATAGCTCTTCTTTTCTTCAGTGTTTCTGGTGGTGCAGCTCTGTGCTGCCTTCAGGAGAATGGGACATCAGAGCATCATCCATAAAACTTCACTCACATGGCATTTAGTGAGCAAACCAGAGCTTTCAGTGGAAAAACTAAAGTTCCTTTTAATGCCATAGAAATATGAGACAGAAACATGGATTATATCTTTATATCGACCTGTCTATTGATTTATAGATTAATAGTTTGTTACTCCGTTCCATGTCACGGTTCTCCTGTTTCAGAGTTTTCTGCAACGAGCGCATCGTCTGTTTTTTTCTTTACCCCATAAGGCGCGGAGCGGCCAGGAAGTGTATCGATGGAGAAAGGCAGACTGACATAAACCTTTTAGCTCCGGTATCCTGATGATTAAAATTCAAAAGTGCTGTGGCACCGTTTCATACCAGATCACACTCCCTATCGAGGTGTCACCATGGAGAGATTTCTTTATTTAAATGGGTTCATTTTTCAGAGGGACACACAGTGAGGGTATCATATTTTAGTAATTACATGTTTATAAGAGCGATTTTCTGTTGTCCTTCCATGGCAGCGGGCAGCTTTCAAACAGAAATAAAACACTTTTTAATATAAGTTGCTGCTTTGACATGATCACAGAACTGC
>NW_006800410.1:387690-389338 GCF_000485575.1 Poecilia formosa
CAAACCAGAGCTTTCAGTGGAAAAACTAAAGTTCCTTTAATGCCATAGAAATATGAGACAGAAACATGGATTATATCTTTATATAGACCTGTCTATTGATTATAGATTAATAGTTCGTTACTCCGTTCCATGTCACGGTTCTCCTGTTTCAGAGTTTTCCGCAACGAGCGCATCGTCTGTTTTTTTCTTTACCCCATAAGGCGCAGAGCGGCCGGGAAGCGTATCGATGGAGAAAAGCAGACTGACACAAACGTTTTAGCTCCGGTATCCTGATGATTAAAATCCAAAAGTGCTGTGTTTCATACCAGATCACGCTCCCTATCGAGGTGTCACCATGGAGGGATTTCTTTATTTAAATGGTTCATTTTTCAGAGGGACACACAGTGATGGTATTGTATTTTAGTAATTACATGTTTATAAGAGCGATTTTCTGTTGTCCTTCCATGGCAGCGGGCAGCTTTCAAACAGAAATAAAACACTTTTTAATATAAGTTGCTGCTTTGACATGATCACAGAACTGCAAAAACGTGTACAAAAATCCTCAATAAAACAAAATATTTTAAAATGAGACACCAGACAAAGTGAATCACAGCACCATGAGGCGGTGAGCTGGGGAACTGATGCAGTGAAGCTACCAGTAGCAGGAGCGGAGCCAAAAAGCTACAAACACTGAAGAGAAGAAGAAGAAGAGCTGCCATCGATACCGTTGCAACCAGGCATGATTTAATGTTACGAAATAGTTTTACCAAGTTGCTCAAAGTCTAAACTGGTATAGTTGTGCATTTAAGGTGTAATTTAAGTTTATCTTGGAGCAAACGCCCCCCAAAAGAATCCCAGCGCCCACCTTTTGTAAAAATGTCAGCGCCCCCTACTGTCCTCTGAGCGCCCCCTGGTGGGCGGTACCACTGAAAAATGCTTCATAAGCAGTTTTAATTGAGCAAAATAGCATTAAACACAACTAGATACTCTCCGTTTGCTTTTAATTGGCACATTTTGTAAAAAGCAGACAGACGATAAACATGGCGGTTAACGGTCTGAAGGCTGTTCATGAAAGCTACGAGCTTCAGGAGGGAGTGAAAGGGGAGAGAGACGGCTGGAGAGTGGGAGGCTCCATCACGAAGCACGGGCAGTTCAGAAACCATTCAGAATGAGAAGAAGAGAAATTTCTAAACGGATGAAGACGTGCCTATTGGTAGCCGATCTGTCCTGACTCCAGGTGCAGCCGTTCTCCCGGTACCGTGTACTGGCGCAGAGTCTTTTAGCGGTAGCAGTACCGGATCATACTCGCTTACTTCCACCCCTGCTGATATGTCCCACTTCTGAGAGTGGGCTGACTGACGCAGATCGGATGGAGCAATCTGAGCCATTATTTGGTTGAACTTCAATGAAGAAACTTTGTTTTGTTCTGAAACTTTGGGTTTTTCCATCCACAGGCATGTCAACTGACAGGTGCGTGCTTCTTTTATTGTTGGAGTTTCTAACACCTAAAAGACAACAATGTAAGATAAGAAACTTTTGCATAGATCAGCTTTATTTGGTCGTCCTTTCAGCACTTAGTTCAGGACTTCATTTCTGTATAAAGTAAGTTAATAAATTGTTTAATCAGTACACATTGCACAGAAACACCCCATCCTGCAAGGCAGATAGG
>NW_006800410.1:389348-391252 GCF_000485575.1 Poecilia formosa
GCCTTCAGGATGGCCGACTGCTCTTGTCCTCTGCCACGGAGCCCTTCTGGCATGACAGATCCCACTTCTGACACCAAGAATGTGGTGGAAATTCCTTATCCAACAGGTAGAGAAACTACTCAAGGACTGAGAAAGTTGCAACTTTGTCTTTGAAGTGTTTTATTTGAAGGCAGTCAGTTTAAAGACTGAATCCAACAGAGCCAGGGAAAGCAGAGCGACATCTCACAGATACGTCCTTTTTTTAATCCACGTCTGTTATCAGAGAGCACATTCCATACAAGAACACTGTTCTGGACAGAGAAGCAGAAGTGGCAACATCAGCCGGTTTGGTCCGGTTCTAATCAGTTCTTGTGGTACGTAACTCTTCACGCCACCAGGAAAACGTCCTTGGCCGAATCCTGGAAGATTCTGCAACAACTTGAACACGTTGTAAAAAAGTGACAAAACGAGAACAGACAGTGACTTACTCAAAAATGTCCACTTCTCAGACAAACAAAGTGAAGGTATATAAAGTCTGTGTTTCCATCTCTGAGACATCCTGTGACCAGAAACTGCTGCTGGAACAGACTCTTCAACTAATCATCAAAACAAGGTAACATTCAAAGTCCTGCTGCTCATCATGATGTTTTATGTCTTGGTTGAGTTGATTTGTTCACTAATTATGAACGTTCCTAACGACTCTTTCCACAGATGGCTGCTGGTCTCGTCTTCACTCTGCTTCTTGGTCTGAGCTTTGGACTCTGGGATGGAGCTGATGTAAGTAAGGACTTAAAACAATGATTGGTACGTCCCTGTTGTGAGCTTTGGCTGACTGACGCAGATCGGATGGAGCAATCTGAGCCATTATTTGGTTGAACTTCAATGAAGAAACTTTGTTTTGTTCTGAAACTTTGGGTTTTTCCATCAACAGGCGGTTCAACTGACAGGTGCGTGCTTCTTTTATTGTTGGAGTTTCTAACACCTAAAAGACAACAATGTAAGAAACTTTTGCATAGATCAGCTTTATCTGGTCGTCCTTTCAGCACAAGTACAGGACTTAATTTCTGTATAAAGTAAGTTAATAAATTGTTTAGTCAGTACATATTGCACAGAAACATCCCATCCTACAAGGCAGATAGGTCACAGTAGTTTTTACAGACGGCAGCTAGAAACACTAAGAAGGCAAATTACTGTCTGAATAAAATAACTGAATCAGAACCAATAAATGTCATTTCAGAGGTTTTTCATGTGAATATATTTTCTAATAACTGTCATCTAATAAAACCTTTGGCAGACGAGCAGTATTTTTAGTTATTGATTGAATTCATAATTATTGGCTGACATAATTCCCATTTTTATAACCTGTTATTTGGATTAATTTCTCATATTTTCAAATGTATTTTTCCCATAATGTTTGATGCAGCTGAACCTCTGGACTGTGTTTGGTGATAAAATGATGCTGATTATTGGATGGATGTATTTACCTTCTCTCTTCATATTTCCCAGTTGCCAACTGTGATAAGTGCACCCCTGGTTGGACTTGGTACGACGGTCAATGTTTCCTGTTTATGAAAGTTAAAAAGTCCTGGTCTGAAGCAGAGGTACAGCAGATTTCCTACATTCAAAGGAAATGTAAATTTATTGATGACACAATAAAATTCACCAACAACAAGGTTACAGAAACTGATTTAAACAAAAAGAACCATAATTTCTAAATTCAGCTGCACCAACTGTCTCACTGCAGAGGGAAGTTTAAACCACTGTTGTTTTTTTCAGAAATTTTGCCTCTCATTGGATGGACATCTGGCCTCAATACGCAGTACAAATGAGTACAACTTCATCAGACAGCTTGTCTATGAAGCAACTGGAAAACACACACAAACTTGGGTTGGAGGTCATGATTCACCAGAGGTGAGCTTTTAAAA
>NW_006800410.1:396632-399861 GCF_000485575.1 Poecilia formosa
TCGTAGTCAAACTGGTATCAATCAGCGAGGAATTTGTCCAGTTTAGATTATGTTGATGAAGAAAAATTGTCTGCAAATAGTGATATATCTTTAAATCGTATTTGTGGCAGCTGCTTTAGAGTCCAGAAACACCGTTAACTCCACACACCGGAACTAAAGATACACTGGATCGAGTCAAAACGGGTGTTGTCTGACGTCGTGTGAAAAGGGTCTATTTGCTGCTTTAATCTGTTCTTCCGTTACACAGACTTTGTTTCTCTTTTTTCGCTGTTTTTCTCGAAGATTATGCTTTGAAAATTAAGCTATTAAGTTACATCCTCCCGCTGCTTTTTATTGTTAAAATGGTAAATTTAGGTTTGCCTGGACTTTTATAAACTAATGCCTCTTCTATGCATCTCGTTTTGTATTACTGTTGGTAATGACCAAACCCGGTGCTGCGTCTGCTAGTAGTTTAAATTAATTTCAGTTACATACTTTCAAAAGAATATTCAGATTTAACATGCATTTTCTAAGTATTAAATATTTCAGTTCACTCTTACTCCGTAACTTCAGTGTTGTTACACCTTTGAAACATTTTTTGTAGTTTCTTTGTGATACCAGAACTGTTTCACTGAAACATTTAATTTCCTGAGATATTGTCAGTTTTATTTTCAAGCAAAACTTTCAAGAAGAGCTGAGGGTTTATTAGTTTTGATTACGTTGTGTCGCTAAATATGAACACTTATTAGTTTTTTTGTGTTTAATTTTTCAGGTTTGCATGGTAACACCTAATGATGTGTTTCTGAGCCATGATCGCTGTGCTGATTACCTTTCCATTGGATCCAAGCACCTGGACCTGCTGACGCCGTCCGTCAGTCCACGGTCTGCCGGATCATCACAACGTGGACCAGCTTTTTATTTACAGTACTTGGTTAAATTAGGACCAGATATGCAAAAATCTACCTGCAGACTTTGTTGGCTACCCTGATGGTCATCCTGGAGGGGCTGAGCCGGGCTTCCTCTCCTCCAGAGTGACGAGTTTTCATCACCAATAAAGACAAAATCTGATGTCTGCTTAGCTGCTAGAAAGTATATTATATATTCATTGTTCATTTTGCTATCCTGTTTGTACCTACAATAAAATTGAATCTCATTTGTAATACTCTACATTTCACAAACCTTTTTTCTCAGTGTTTACATTATATCAAGTATTTGCATGTAGATTCAAGTGAGATATTAAAATGCAACACTTTTAAGTAATACCAGCGAAGAAATGTGAATATTAAGTAATATGTAGTCATATAATTTAATTGACTGAATAAGGCTGGATGATATGACTTATAAGATTTTTCTTCATACCAGATTTGATTTTAATAGATTCCTCCTGCCCTCAATTTCTATAATAAAATCACAGAAAATACTTTCATAAAGTGCCTTTATTTCAATCATCTCTTCTGTGGGTTGTATAAGGGAGCATTACGGCCAGGATACAAGAATTTTTAATTACAACAATGCAGCCATTGTTACTGCAGAATAAAGGTGCAATTTTATAACAATGTCCTAAAATTATAAGTCATTTTAATGAGAAATAAAGATTCAGGTTGATCTGATGTAACCCGCTCATCTGTGTGGTTCTGACATTTGCCAGTAACCAAGAGGATGTACATTTCCACCTCACCTGGCCAGGTAAGCATTAAGGTAAAAATAAAAAATACAGCAAACATATCATTTGGAAAAAAGCAACGGTTAGTTCAGCTGATCTCTCCCTCCAGGAAGCCATCAACCAGAACTCCTGTCCAACTCCAGCTATAATAAAGATAGAAAACATAAAGAAAATGGAAAGTTAAAATAACAAATAAAGCCAATTTGATAAATCAGATCTGATGCGTTCCAGATGCAAAAAACATTCTGAAATTTATCATTAACATTTTACAAATTTCACAAATTAATTGGGTTTCACAAATGTTTTATTTATTCTGCTGTTAGTGCAGAATAATCTAGTTAAGTTTGAAATGTCTAGATCAGGGGTCCCCAAACTTTTTCCTGTGAGGGCCACATAACTTCCCTTCTCTGGTGGGGGGCCGGANATAACTGTAAGGTTTTGGACATGTGGCTGCAGGTAATGTCGCTACTTAGCAGGTGGTGAAACTAGCGTAAATGAGGAGGGTTTAATACGATCACGCATTTTCCATGACGGGTGGCAACCCCAGTCTATACTATAAAATTGTGATTAAGATTAGAGCCTAAATACATTATATTTCCAAAACGGAAAGGCTCCGTAATGTTAGGCAGCTAACAAATTGCTATCCTAGCATATCAATTAACAGCTAGAAAAACCAAAACACGTACCTTCGTAGTCAAACTGGTATCAATCAGCAAGGAATTTGTCCAGTTTAGATTATGTTGATGAAGAAAAATTGTTTGCAAATAGTGATATATCTTTAAATCATATTTGTAACTACACACACCGGAACTAAAGATACACTGGATCGAGTCAAAACGGATGTTGTCTGATGTCATGTGAAAAGGGTCTATTGGCTGCTTTAATCTGTTCTTCCGTTACACAGACATTATTTCTCTTTTTTCGCTGTTTTTCTTGAAGATTATGCTTCGAAAATTAAGCTATTAAGTTACATCCTCCTGCTGCTTTTTATTATTAAAATGGTAAATTTAGGTTTGCCTGGACTTTTATAAACTAATGCCTCTTCTATGCATCTCGTTTTGTATTACTGTTGGTAATGACCAAACCCTGTGCTGCGTCTGCTATTAGTTTAAATTAATTTCAGTTACATACTTCCAAAAGAATATTCAGATTTAACACGCATTTTCTAAGTATTAAATATTTCAGTTCACTCTTACTCAGTAACTTCAGTGTTGTTGCACCTCTGAAATATTTTTTGCAGTTTCTTTGTGATACCAGAACTGTTTCACTTAAACATTTAATTTCCTGAGATATTGTCAGTTTTATTTTCAAGCAAAACTTTCAAAAAGAGCTGAGGATTTATTAGTTTTGATTACGTTGTGTCGCTAAATATGAACACTTATTAGTTTTTTTGTTTTTAATTTTTCAGGTTTGCATGGTAACACCTCATGATGTGTTTCTGAGCCATGATCGCTGTGCTGATTACCTTTCCATTGGATCCAAGCACCTGGACCTGCTGACGCCTCTGACGTGGACCAACTTTTTATTTACAGTACTTGGTTAAATTAGGACCAGATATGCAAAAATCTACCTGCAGACTTTGTTGGC